>NC_137689.1:18997867-19077867 GCF_963989245.1 Nansenia antarctica
TCATGCTTGATGAAATGTTCAGTGACACGTTCTAGTCTTTTGGTCCGCATATCGGCAACCAATCAAAATGTTCAGATTTGTATTTTGAAACACGGAACTACGTTTCAACACTGTGAGAATGACAATACAAGCTCAGTAGTCAAGCCAAAATACAGTGAGTAATCAGCACTGCTACCTAGTTAACTAGAACACTACTTTACATTGTTAGCAGGCTCACAAAACAAGCTGTGTGAGTTGACTAGCGATATGTCATTGATTTTCAACAACGCGGAAATGTATTCACAGTCTGATAATTACATCAGATCCCGATATACGGACTAAAGCATTAGAACGTGACACATACTGATGTACTGAAGTACTGACAACTATGATCTTTGAAAGTCAGAAAGTATAGTTCCAAATGACAAAATCTCTTGTTCCTCACTCTAAAGGAAGTATACGGTTAGACTGAGCACTAATAGCTAACTCTTAGCATGTTTAACCAAAAAAACGATTACAATTACAAAAATGCTAACAGTTAGTGGTTGGTGACAGTGTACATGCCAGCCTTTCTCTCTCTGCCTTGGTGTCTCTCCAGGCTGCTCTGGCTGGAGTGGCTTCAGACATTCTGTAATGACCATCTGTAAGGAGCAGGGCTAGGATTGGATGTAATGACCATCTGTAAAAGGGATTGGGCGCTCACTGCAGCATCCCTCATCTCTCTGCTGCTGTACTCCCCAGGGACTGAGGCTCTCTCTCTCTTTCTCTCTCTCTCTCTCTCTCTCTCTCTCTCTCTCTCTCTCTCTCGCTCACACATTCTCTCTCTTTACACTGCTTAACCCCCTGCTGTGCTTCTGCAACAAATGTAAGCACACATCTTAAAGCTCTTTCTGTTTAGTCCAAAGGTACGTATTGGTATTGAACACAGCTCTAATCTGAGACCAGAAAAACAATGATGCCTGTTCCAAGCTCCATTAGTCCCCCGAAATGGCTGTTTTCTAATGGCAGTCAGTGAAAGTGTGTGTGATTCACTCAAGAGCCACAGTGGACCTTGTTTCAAGGTCGCCAACCAGGGTAGTAAGAACTCCCATGTGTTTCTTATATGTGTCATGTTCTAATGCTTTGGTCCGCATATCGGGATCTGATGTAATGATCAGACTTTTTTTTCGGAAAATGTGAATACATTTCTGCGTTGTTGAAAATCAATGACACATCGCTAGTCAACTCAGCTTGTTTTGTGAGCCTGCTAACAATGTAAAGTAGTGTTCTAGTTAACTAGGTAGCAGTGGGGATTACTCACCGAATCCATTGCGTTGCAGTATTTCGGTTTGACTAGTGAGTTTGTGTTGTGATTCTCAACAACATTGAAACGTAGTTCCGTGTGTCAAAAGAAAAGTCTGAACATTTTGATTGGTTGCCGACATGCGGACCAAAAGACTAGTACGTGTCACATATGGACGAAAAGCATCAGCAGAGAAACATACTAGCACAGATGGACGCAATACTGTAGATGCATCCTACAGTATCATACAATATAACATCTGTTAGAATGAACAATTCACAATCACACATGAACTGTACCATGCCTGCCACATCTGCTATGAGGACAGGCCGTTATGTCTTTTGGCATAACCATTTCCAACGACAGTGTGTGTGTGCGTGCGTGTACGTGTACGTGTACGTGTGCGTGTGTGTGTGTGTGTGTGTGTCTGGGTGTGCGTGCCTATGAGAGTGTGAGTGAAACATCACTTGTATTGCCCCAGTCACTAAGCATCGGAGTTCTGATTAGCCTCGTCTTGCATGAGCTGTCTATTGAGCGCCTGCCTAAACGCTCTGTTTCTTCAGCACACGTACCACCATCGTTTCTAATGAAATGACAGTGTCATCCTTCTCTTCCCTCGCTATCTCTCTCTACTATCTCTCTCTCTCTCTCTCTCTCTACTATCTCTCTCTCTCTCTCTCTCTAACTCTCTCTCTCTAACTCTCTCTCACTATCACACTCTCACATCCACAGGGAAATGCAGTGGACGGCTTCCCTGCTCTGATTGGGTGATGTATGGTGTTATTTGGTAGGATGAAAGCCCACATAACTCAAATGATATGGGACAGAGAGACAGAGAGAGAAAGAGAGAGAGACAAAACGAGGAAGATAAGGAAGAGATACAGTATAAAAAGAGAGAAAGGGAAGAGAGAGAAAGAGAGAGAGCTGGAGAGAGAGGGAGCACACGGTTGTAACCATTGTCACATGTTTTACTGATGCCTCGACTCTGGCAATGTTCACACACACAAACACGGACCCATACACACACACACATGTACACACACACACACACGCGCGCACACACACCACACATGCGCAGCACCATCGTTGGGTGCTTTATCAGGATGTGTGCTATCGACCCAGGGCCTGTACTGGTCCTGTGTGTGATGGGGACAGCAAGCGAATCTCGTATGTTTCCCTAACCTGCTGTACCTCCCTGGGGAGCGCACGGGACGAGGTTCCCATCTGACCCCCAGTCCTCCAGAGGGTTCCTCACCAACCACTCCCTCATCCATGTTTCATGGCTCTCATTAAAGCTGCATTGCAGAGGGGAGCATGTCCACTGTGCCCTGGCCAGGCTGTCTCTAACTGAGAGTGACTGAGCATTACAGGCCTGGGCTACCTGCAGCTAGTCTGCTCCTGGCTGGCTGCTTTTGGCAGACAGTGACTGCTGCTGCAACTGCTGCTGCTGCTGCTGCTGCTGGGTGAGGGTTAGCTAACATCCCTGGGGAAGGAGGGAGGGAGGTAGGGAAGAAAGGGGAGGAGGGAGGGAGATGTGAGGAGGGTAGTTCGATTTGGTTTGACTGAACGCTGTGCCTCAGAGCGGGGAGGATTATTTTTCTGTCAGTTTCTTCAAGGTACACAAAGTAGGCCGCAGGGACCACGCTCATGAAACATGCAGGCCTGTTCCTCCTCCTCCTCCTCCTCCTCCTCCTCCTCCTCCTCTTTCTCTTCCCCATCACAAATAAAACGTATGATGCTGATGTATCTTTTATGGTGCAGAAGACAGACTCGCTCTCCCTCTCACTTGACTTAACCCTCCAATGACCCAAAACATCGCTAAAAATACCAATAGCAAAGACAACAGGCGGAGGGGAAGTGCTAGCGACTGCAGAGTTCTTCAGAAAGTTGTCTCGTTCCATTTTTGGCCACTCTCTAATGCTATCAACGCTATATACAAGTGATTCATCTTCAGGATCTTGCAAATCTTTGTTTGTAGAAGTCTAAACCGTTAGAAATGGTGTTGCCTATGTGGACCAGTGGATACTTTAGCCTTTTTGGCCCTTTGTCTAACAGATGTGTGTGTGTGTTGACCCTTCCTTCTGCAGAGCCCCAGTTGAAAGGCATCGTCACGCGGCTGTTCAGTCAGCACGGATACTACCTGCAGATGCAGCCGGATGGCACCATGGACGGCACAAGGGACGAAGGCAGCTCCTTCTGTAAGTGTGTGTGTGTGTGTGTGTGTGTGTGTGTGTGTGTGTGTGTGTGGGTGTGTGGGGGGGGGGGGGGAAACGTGAGCATGCACGTGTGTGTGCGTGTGTGGGAATGTGAGCATGCATGTGTGTGTGTGTGTGTGTGTGTGTGTGTGTGTGTGTGTGTGTGTGTGTGCGAGCACGCCCGTGTGTGTGTGTGTGTGTGTCTCTATGTCAGAGTCAGTGTGTTTTGGCTCATGGCCTGCCAGACTGGCCAGTAGCCAGGTATTGTATAGTGCCCTCAGTGTCTGGTCACTGGCATCAGTTGACTGCTCATTCAACAACCGCTGATCTGTGCTATTGATGCCTGCGGCGGAGGAGCTAGTGCTGGGGCCTGTAGTCTCACCATATCACAACACTGGGCCTACCGGAACAACAACCACATGAAACCCAGATATCGTACACACATAACAACAACAACAACAACACCACAACTCCACGCTGGAGGTCGATGGAGGTAGAAACACGTTTGATACCTTTCCTCATTCCTCGTTATATGCACTACAATGAGCCCGTCCTCCGATGTCTACCTCCACCCAGCCTCCCTGAACTCAACATATTACGACACACTCCACTCAACATGGTCAAAAGAATCACCTCATGCGTTTTATGTGGTGGGCGGCAGAGGAACACATGACAGCAGCACGCATTTTGGAAGCTACAGCAGTAACCGTGGCAGCTGACAGACAGAGGCAGGCAGAGACAAGGAGATACGGAGACACAGAGAGACAGAGAGATGATTAGGAAGAGAGGGGAAGGGAGGAAGAGATGGCGTACGTGTGGCGGTTTGACCCCTCTTCAACTGTCCAGCTGTCTGTGTGTGAGGGTGTGTACTGTAGCCATTGCACAGCGATTGGACAGCCGATGTTCAGAGGGATTTGGTTCAGGACATAACCCCTTGTGTCTCATGAGGATGTACCAGGGGAGGCTGGTATAGGTAGACATTAGAGGACGGGCTCTTTGTAATGCATAGAAAGGAATGAGGCATGATATCAAACACGCATTCCTCATTCCATTACCTGCATTACAATGAGCCCATCCTCTGATGTTCTGCTTCCACCAGCCTTCCCTGGTAGGTACTTCTTCCTGAGAGAAAGAGGCATAGAGGCAAAGATGTAGGTCATGATGACACTTCGATAAAAGTTCTGTAGTCTTAACTAAAAATGACACATTTGTTTAAGGAAATGTACAGTGGTTATACAATGGGTAAATGTCCACAGTCAATCATCAAGGGCCAATGACTTTTCAGGTATTCAATCATATTCATATGGATTTTAATCTAATATGATTCCAAAAAGCATATATACTTCTGTCAATGACAATGCCGATCATCCCATTAATTAAACATGGGTATTTGACAAAGCACTTATACAAACATTATTTGGTGATTGGGTTTAAGTCATGCAAACCAGATGCCCATGCGTGCAAATACAATGTCAACACATCACAGTGACATGATCAGAAACAAATAATTTGTTCATTGGGTACATATAGTAGAATACGTGTAGATTTGCGATGGGATGTTGGTGGCAAATGTACAGCAGACAGAGAGAGTGAGCAGATAAACTACCATAGATAAACGACTCTCTTTCTACTCTACATTTGCCACCAAAATAGCCCGGTGTGTCGAAGGTCATCGCTCCTTTCCTTTTACATTTTTTTATTCTCCTTCCCCTTTCCCACTTTTCCCTCCCTTTCTCTCTCTGGTAGCTGTGCTGAACCGATGGCAGCCTTGGTCTCCTGTGTAGAAGGAAAGAAGTGCTCTGTAACGTGCACATGAAACACAGCCCACCTCTGAGAGAAAGAGAACAAACAGGATAGGGGAGAGGCTTGTCCTTACCCCCTTCCTTCCTCCTGTCTGTGCCCCTTCCTGCTTGTCTATTTCTGTCATCTGCTTCTGTCACTCCCTCTGCTCTGTTGTTTCACGCTCTCTTTCATCTCCTTGACATTCTCCCTTGTTTTTTCCCCTCCCTCGCTATCGCACACGCTCTCCTTCCCTCCGTCTGCGTCTCCTGCTGTCTATCCTCTTAGCTCTCTTTAGTGGGGGGCCCTAGCACACCACCATCCCCCCGAGTAGCGCAAAGAGAAGTCTGCAGCACAGCGTCAACATGAGGTGACATGATGCACCTCACTTACACCTCACTCCCTCAACACTCCGTCACGTCACTCTGATTTAGACTCACAGAGGTCGCGACCCTGGGCCTGAGAAGGACAGGCAGGAAGGTAGGAGGAGGTAACCAACCATCTCCACCTATATATAGGAAAGAAGCAATCTCACAGTGTCTGTTGCTTTTGCACAGATTGTGCCCCCAGTCCCCATTTCAGTCTCATGTTTTATTCAATGTTTCTCTCTCTCTCTCTGTCTCTCTCTCTCTCTCTCTCTGTGTCTGTCTGTCTGTCTGTCTCTCTCTCTCTCTCTCTCTGCAGCACAGTTCAACTTGATTCCTGTGGGTCTTCGGATTGTAGCGATCCAAGGGGCAAAGACGGGGCTGTACCTGGGCATGAACAGTGAGGGCTACCTCTACACCTCTGTAAGTACCATCACCCCGTCCCCAGGCTATTGCTTACAGCCCAGATAAGCCTGGAATATCGACCACTCAAAGTTGGCAATCTGGAGTGGGAGTTGCCATAGGATTCTGTGGGAGTGACCTTGCAAGTGGATGAAGATAGCCAATTGACTTCGGCTAACACGGAGCACAGTGTTGTCCATGCCTAGCGGATTAAGCTTCTGCCATAACCTACTGGCAAGCAAGCAAAGACATCTCCACTTTAGTTCATCAGGATCCCCGTTGCTCATGCAGCAACTATTCTCCCTGGTTGTATAGCATAAAACACAACTATTTTTCTCAAACAAATCTACACCTCCTTTATTGATGTTACAGAATTGCATTAAAAACATTGTCTGAAACAGTCATGTTGCAGAGTAGGGGTACTGGCGTAAGGTAAACCAAGGTGCACGGAGAAGGTGTTGTTGGAGATGCTCGGTTGGTATATTAAGATGATTAAGCCTATGTCTATGCGCCATCTGTTGTTGGCAGTCTTTCTATTGGCTTAATGAAGGTCAAGTTTGAATGCGTTGGTCCGCCAGTCCTTTTGTGCATCTGATTTTCTACCTCCACCAGTCTCCACTGGTACACAACCATTAGGGATGTTTTGTTTTCTTGTAGTGACTTAATGCCATGTGGAACATGGTTTGGCACTACAGACCACACCACTATATAATACAGCTGGACTACCACTCAGGCTTCTCAATTTGGCTGGAATAGCTATCTTATCCGGAGAGTGCTGCCATAAATCCCCCCAATAATAGGGTGTGGTGTCGCTGTCCTTGGTTCTGAACTCTGTGCCAGGGGGATCCTGGTTGCTGTCCATGGTTCTGAATCCAGTAGTTCAATGCGGCATGTGCCCACACACACTGTGCCTTGGGTTTGGATGTACTGTGGCGAGGAGTGTCGTTGGGCCAATCTACTATATTTTTCTTCTAAAACTGTGAGGTACCATTTCTGTGGTTTGAGGGCAGTGTACACAAGATGTCTATGCATGCTGAGGTTGTAAATAACAATCAGCCTCTTTTCCAGAGTGGGGTCCCTGGGTAATAGATTGTCAGCTCTGTGTGTGTTTAAGGACTGAAGGTGACTGTGCCCTGAGCGTCGTCTACATCGCCTCACAACATAACAAAAACTGTCGAATAATAACAAGGGATTAGCCACTGTAGTGTGACCAATTACCTACACTGTGTTTGGTGCTACTGTAAAGGACAGAGAGTAATAGCATTAGCGGCACAGAGGAGTGTGTGTGTGTGTGTGTGTGTGTGTGTGTGTGTGTGTGTGTGTGTGTGTGTGTGTGCACGTGCATGTGTGCATATATACACTCACCGGCCACTTCATTAGGCACACCTTGCTAGTACTGGTTTGGACCCCCTATTTTGCCTTCAGAACTGCCTTAATTCCTCATGGAATAGATTCAACAAGGTGTTCCTCCGAGATTTTGGTCCATATTGACATTATAGCATCATGTAGTATAGCAGATTTGTGCCAAGAAAATATTCCCCAGACCATTACACCACCATCACCATTTTCGCCCAGAGAACTGCTGCTCACTGGATATTTCCTTTTTTTCTGACCATTGTCTGTAAACCCTAGAGATGGTTGTGTGGGATAATCCCAGTAGATCAGCACTTTCTGAAATATTCAAAACAGCCTGTCTGGCACCAACAACCATGCCACATTAAAAGTTCCTTAAATCAACTTTCTTTCCCATTCTGATGCTTAGTTTGAACTTCAGCAGATGGTCTTCACCATGTCTACATGCCTAAATGCATTGAGTTGCTGCCACATGATTGGCTGATTAGATATTTGCGTTAACAGGCAGTTGAAAAGGTGTACCTAATGAAGTGGCTGGTGAGTGTACATGGGAAAAAAAGTTAAAACAACAACATAACAATCTAACTATCTGATATCAATGGAGAGGAAAGTGTGTGACACCTACGCTACACTGTTAGTGAGAGAGAGTGAGAAGTCGAGAGGGAGTGAGAATTTCCCTGAGCTTGCAATTAGCATGCAACAATGAGAAGGCTTTTGTCTTCTGCCACTGTGTGAACAGAAGAGAGGGGGGGATTTTCTCCACAGAAGTCAATAGGAGTATTGGGTTCAAAGCAAATGCATTCTCATCACTCTCAGAGGCTCACAATGGCACTGTGCTTCCCGGAAATCATCCTGTCAGTGTGACTTCCCCTGTCTCACACACACACACACACACACACACACACACACACACACACACGCACTCACACACAGACACACACACACACACACACACACACACACACACACACACACACACACACACACACACACACACACACACATACAGGTAAAAAAAAAGAATCTGATTGGTTTAAGGCAGAACAGATCCAATTGGTTTCATAAAGGTCAGTGGGCAGAGTTACACAGATACACAACTTTGTATGGCGGAGGTTTGAAATGATAATCTTGTAAATAAAATTTTGAGTTACAAGCTGTAACGTTTTCAAATCATTATTGTGTTACAGTAGCCAAACAAATGTGACAATATCTCTAGGACACTGGTTTCCTGACTTGAAGCCAAGAGTAAAATGTAGCAAGCTAGCAGCAACATGCTAGGTTAATCATATCAAACTAGCTAGCTAAGCATTTAGCAACCTCTTGTTGAAATTAAGAAATAGAGCAAATTCTGTGTGTGTGTGTGTGTGTGTGTGTGTGTGTGTGCGTGCGTGCGTGCGTGCGTGCGTGCGTGCGTGCGTGCGTGCGTGTGTGTGTGTGTGTGTGTGTGTTTGTGGTAGTCAGCCCCCCAATGGCACCTCAGGAGAGTGCAGACAAATGTTCTCACCGGTGACAAACATGCTCATCACTGTCACTCTGAGCAAGGCGGAGGTGAGTGACAATAAGAGACACAGAGGACATTGCCAATGGGGGAAAACCTCTGCATGGTTCTCTCTCCCTGTCTCTCTCACTCACTCTCTGTCTCTCTCTCTCTGTCTCTCTCACTCACTCTCTGTCTCTCTCTCCCTGTCTCTCTCACTCACTCTCTGTCTCTCTCTCTCTGTCTCTCTCACTCACTCTCTGTCTCTCTCTCTCTGTCTCTCTCACTCACTCTCTGTCTCTCTCTCTCTGTCTCTCTCACTCACTCTCTGTCTCTCTCTCTCTGTCTCTCTCACTCACTCTCTGTCTCTCTCTCTCTGTCTCTCTCACTCACTCTCTGTCTCTCTCTCTCTGTCTCTCTCTCTCTCTCTCTGTCTCTCTCTCTCTCTCTCTGTCTCTCTCTCTGTCTCTCTCACTGTCTCTCTGTCTCTCTCTCTGTCTCTCTCACTCACTCTCTGTCTGTCTCTCTCACTCACTCTCTGTCTCTCTCTCCCTGTCTCTCTCACTCTGTCTCTCTCACTCACTCTCTGTCTCTCTCCCTGTCTCTCTCACTCACTCTCTGTCTCTCTCCCTGTCTCTCTCACTCACTCTCTGTCTCTCTCCCTGTCTCTCTCACTCACTCTCTGTCTCTCTCTCCCTGTCTCTCTCACTCACTCTCTGTCTCTCTCTCTCTGTCTCTCTCTCTCTGTCTCTCTCACTCACTCTCTGTCTCTCTCCCTGTCTCTCTCACTCACTCTCTGTCTCTCTCACTCACTCTCTGTGTCTCTCTCTCTGTCTCTCTCTCTCTGCCTGCTCTCTGACTTTGATTGCGTGTCCTCCTATATTCCAGTCAGCTATGCATTGCAGTAAAAGCATGCGCAGACAGTCCTGTCAGGTTAGTGAAGTGGCCAGTGAGCCCAGGAGACCAATAAAAGGGTAACAAGGAGAGGGAACTCCATGTCACCAGGTTATCTCAGACATGAGCCTCAGCAACCTGGAGGAGACTCCAGGAAAATGGCTTCCAGATAAAAATAGTGCTCAGCTCTGTCCTGACCCATTTTATCATCTTTGTGCTCTGGAAAACCCTCCTGGGCCAAGAAGGGGAGAGAGGTTTGAGGGTGTGTGTGTGTGCCTGTGTGTGCCTGTGTGTGCCTGTGTGTGCCTGTGTGTGGGTGAGTGAGTGAGAGAGAGAGAGAGAGAGAGAGAGAGAGAGAGAGAGAGAGAGAGAGAGAGAGAGAGAGAGAGAGAGAGATAGGTCGTGGGTGGTGGGGAGAGATTCTTGATTTCACAGATGCAGTTTCTGTGCCCATCAGGCCTGTGAAATGAGCCACGCTGATTGCATATTTAATGTGTGTGTGTGTGTGTGTGTGTGTGTATGTGTTTGTGTTTGTGTTGATGTACAGTATGTATGTGCATTACAATGACTTTGTAAGCACATTGCATTATTTCATGTGTGATGTATGTGTTGTTTGTGTTATAGTTATAGTTAGTGTGTGTGTGTGTGTGTGTGTGTGTGTGTGTGTGTGTGTATGTTTGTGTGTGTGTGTGTGTGTGCAGGCGTTAGCCTAGGCTTTTGTGTGTGTTGAGTGGATAATTGTGTCGGTGTATGGTGTTTATGCTTCTGTGAGTAATTGCTATTGTGTATGCATGTAAAGTATATCATTGTGACATACTGAGTATAGACTGGGTGTGCGTGCATGCATGCCTATGTGTGTGTGTGTGTGTGTGTGTGTGTGTGTGTGTGTGTGTGTGTGTGCGTGTGCGTGCGTGCGTGTGTTTGTGTCTGTCAGAGAGAGAGAGAGAGAGAGAGAGAGAGAGAGAGAGAGACCTTTCCTGATGAATAGCTACAGGATGTAGTCCATTCTTTACCTGTGAGGGTTGCATTGAGATGCAGGACAACACCGGCGGCCCGATAGCATCACCTCCATCACAATGGAGCAGGGAGAACAGGGGAGAAGTGGACAGCAGGGGAGAAAAGTGATGGGACAAAGCAGGACGGGAGTAAAGAAAGATGGGATGAGGTGAGAGTGGAATGGAATGATACAGAGAGAGAGAGAGATATGTTGCCAGGCATGCAATTATGTGCACTTAGGAGAAGTGATACCGTGAGCAGGAATCGGTTTTGCTCCCTCTTCGTTCATCATTAGCCTTGCACCAGTGCTCCTCTTCTTAAATACTACTGAGTAAGATACGTATACTCTGCTACAGCACCTGGTGTGTGTGTGTGTGTGTGTGTGTGTGTGTGTGTGTGTGTGTGTGTGTGCAGCCTTTGTGAGAGGTTAAGCTAAGGTATATTACACAGCCATTGACCACCTCTGTAGGGATAGCTCTTGCTTTTGTTCAACACACACACACACACACACACACACACACACATACACCACTTTTGGAATCACAGACAACAGAAATATACTTGTCTCCCAGCCTATGTTTGTGCTCTCTCTCTCTCTCTCTCTCTCTCTCTCTCTCTCTCTCTCTCTCTCTCTCTCTCTCTCTCTCTCTCTCTCTCTCTCTCTCTCTCCATCTATCCTCTCTCTCTCTCTCAAGGTGCCAGGGGGGAGGGGTGGGGCTGTAGTCACCTCTGTCATTGGAGGGGTCATGGAGGGAAGTAATCTTAAACATCTTAAAGTCAATCAACATGGAGATGGCTGTGCGCTGCAGACACGTGGCTGTACGCTCAGCCCACACATATCTAAACCCCCGCCCATCTGTCCCCCTGTCACTCAAACCTACCCTGCAATAAACCATTAAAGCAAGCCCATGTGTTTATGGTGCCAGACGGCCCTATCATCCTCTGTTAACCCCTCTTAATAAGTGCAACCCCTATTGACTTATGTAATGTGGCATGTCATAGAACATCTGCACCTGGCTCTAAAAAAAACATCAACAGCTAATGCCCCCCCCCCCTTCCCCTACATTCTCTCTCACACACACACGTGCATATATACACACACACACACACACGCACACACACGCACACACACACACACACACAGAGGAAAAGTCCCATTAAGGAGCTTCCCATCGGAAGTCATGATTAAAGGGGGGTTGCCGCAGCAGCATTAATGTAGCACCATGGAAATACGGTGGGATTACTGCAGCTAGGCAGATTTCACAGCATCTCATAGATTACCAAGGGACTGCTGGGATGGTCAAGAAACACAGGGCTGCCGATGTGTCACTACGACTCCTGCTGTCCACACAGGGGACTGCATGCCCTTTGGAAAATAAGACTTGTCTTGACTTACTAAAAGCCCTGGCACAGTTTGTAATGTTCTTCAGAGGCCACGTCTGACATTTACACTGGCAAAGGAGACAAAAGACAAAAACATAAATCAATCTTAATAGTTTTCAAACTGTCATTCATTAGTCATTTATGTTTCAACCCCCATTTTTCTCTCTTTATTCCCCTGAACTGCTAGCTCTTCACACTATACCTTTTTAACATCTGTTTTGCTCGGCCAATGCTCTTTTCGATGAAGTGGCTAAAAAGGTGATGCCCAACCTATTTACCAGTTATGTGGTAGACGTTACTTCCTTGAAAGTAAGAAGGTGTCATTAAACTGGCCCACGGTGCATCGTTCTCAATAACCCCATGATAGTCTACATGTGATTACAGTTAAACACATGAATCTGACCCATTCCCTGTAGACATTCGCCAGTGCATCTGGTGTCCTCATCCCCCCCCCCCCTTCCCCCTGTCCTCCCCTGGCTGTTGTTCCAGGAGTGCAGCGTATGGCGACTTAAGCTTCCTGGAGCAGGTAGAATAGATGTAATCAGACACGAGGGCGTGGGGAAGGAGGTGGAGGGGAGGAGGAGGAGGAGGAGGAAGGAGAGGGGGAGGGGAAGGTCGGGACACCGCTCTGCATAATAAAGAGGATCTTCCCATCCTCAGGATTCTCAGCACGGACACTGGATATTACCTCTCTCTCCGGCTTTCATTAGAATTCATTCTGGCTGGAGATGCAGGGAAAGGAGGCTGTCCGAGTCAGTCAATAAGTCACAAGTGAAGGATGAGATTTTTATTTCATTCTATACTTTAGTCTAAGCACTCATCTTTAAATGAAAATGTTCCCCCACTGCACTTAAACCCTCTCTGTCATTCCACACACCCCGCAGCCACAATCTATTCTGCCAGCTCAGAAGGTATCTACAATGAAAGTTCAGAGGTCAAATTGTGGTGTGGTCCTCAAACAGTTGGCAGAGGTTTGTGGGTTACCTTGAGGTAGCGTTATGGGTTACGTTGATGTGAAAGATCCAGTATGTACTTTTTGAGTTTCATGATAAACCGGTAGCAATCAAGGAGTGTGATCACATGATAAAGGATGTTCACTGAAGCCTCCGCTTTGGTCCAGGCAAAGCGCTTTCTAAAATCTGGTGTCAAGGTCGAGCATTGGCCTTTAATGCCTACAGTGTGTTTGTTTATTTACAAGGATATGCACATGTTCACGTAGAAACCGTAGAATATGTACATTTTTTGATTTTCATTGAGGCCAGACAGGGCAGCAACATGCAAAATGCTTCACCTTTAATTACTGAAACTGGGTTGTGTAAGATGGCATACAGTAGTAACTAAATTGTAGGTCATCATGTTGAATCAGTTCATCAAAGTTTCAGCTGTGGGTTATCGTGAGGGTAATTTGATTTCCCTTGCTGATGTGCTCTCTCTCTTTCTTTCTCTCTCTCTCACTCTCTCTTTCTCTCTCTCTCCTCTCTCCTTTCTCTCTCTCTCTCTCTCTCTCTCACTTTCTCTCAGAGAGCTTCAAACCTCCAGAGACATCCCGCTAAGATAACAGTCTGATAAAAGCAACTTAATTTCAGAGGATTGCTTGTGGATTATCAGGAGTGTAATTACAAGAAGTGGACTTAAGTGTGGTGTGGGTCATTTTCAGAGGTTGAACTGAAGGGTGTTTTTGTTGGAGTCAGGGGTAATGGTGACAGAAAGGTGAGTGGCTGAGCCCTAGGTTATCGTGATTAGAGACTAATTGAAAAGTCCTTGGCTGCCCAGCGTCCCCCCTGCGGGTCCCGGGGGATATCCAGATGAGCAGGCCTCTCTCTCTCTCTCTCTCTCTCTCTCTCTCTCTCTCTCTCTCTCTCTCTCTCTCTCCTCTCTCTCTCTCCACTCTCACTCACCCAACACACTGGGCTGATTAATAATGAATGAGCCAGATCATCTATCGATCTCCTCCTCTGTGTGTGAGCCCAGTTTAAGATATCGAACCTGTCAGAGCGTCTATAAATATAGCGTTGTGATTGTGGAGGTGATGGAGTGGAGGTGGAGGAGACCTGGGGGCTGATGAGCGTGGTGCGGTGGGGGGGGTTGTTGGTGGTGAGAGTGGTACAAGGGCATAATAGAGAACAGGAAGGGTGAGGGGGCGGACAGGTCACTGAGGAGATGGGGTTGGGGTACGGAGGTGGGGGACAGGTCACTGAGGAGATGGGGTTGGGGTACGGAGGTGGGGGGCAGGTCACTGAGGAGATGGGGTTGGGGTACGGAGGTGGGGGACAGGTCACTGAGGAGATGGGGTTGGGGTACGGAGGTGGGGGGCAGGTCACTGAGGAGATGGGGTTGGGGTACGGAGGTGGGGGGCAGGTTACTGAGGAGATGGGGTTGGGGTATGGAGGTGGGGGGCAGGTCACTGAGGAGATGGGGTTGGGGTACGGAGGTGGGGGGGGCAGGTCACTGAGGAGATGGGGTTGGGGTACGGAGGTGGGGGGCAGGTCACTGAGGAGATGGGGTTGGGGTACGGAGGTGGGGGGAAGGTTACTGAGGAGATGGGGTTGGGGTACGGAGGTGGGGGCAGGTCACTGAGGAGATGGGGTTGGGGTACGGAGGTGGGGGGAAGGTTACTGAGGAGATGGGGTTGGGGTACGGAGGTGGGGGGCAGGTCACTGAGGAGATGGGGTTGGGGTACGGAGGTGGGGGGCAGGTCACTGAGGAGATGGGGTTGGGGTACGGAGGTGGGGGGCAGGTCACTGAGGAGATGGGGTTGGGGTACGGAGGTGGGGGGCAGGTCACTGAGGAGATGGGGTTGGGGTACGGAGGTGGGGGGCAGGTCACTGAGGAGATGGGGTTGGGGTACGGAGGTGGGGGGCAGGTCACTGAGGAGATGGGGTTGGGGTACGGAGGTGGGGGGCAGGTCACTGAGGAGATGGGGTTGGGGTACGGAGGTGGGGGGCGGCAGGTCACTGAGGAGATGGGATGAGGGGGTGGAGGCTGTCACTTCCTCAATAAGCCTTTTCAAAATAAGAGCATGATCTGAATTACAGATTCAAGGTTTTTATTTCATGGCGTGGGATCGTTCTGTTCAATATGGAAATGTTCTGTCTAGTTGGGACTACGCTCAGGTCTGTTAGCCTCAAGTACCCGTGTCGTCTACCAGCGCAGGTGGAGGCCCAGAGACAGTGTGTGTGGCTTTGTGTCCAAAGCACTGGCGGACTCACGGTTGAAAAACGTCGCGCTTAAGTGCCCTTTTGAGTGGCGAAAACGAGAGGGTGTGCCCTATTAGTGCCCCTCCAATGGTCTAAACTTGACCATGTGCCCCCATAGTTGAAAACATTGCGTGATCTACTGGGATTTTCTTGCACAGCCATCTCTAGCATTTACAAAAATATCCAGTGAGCGAAAATGGTGGTTGTGGTGTAATGGTGTGGGGGATATTTTCTTGGCACAAATCTGCAGCAATGCTAGAATGTCAATATGGACCAAAATCTCAGAGGAATGTTTCCAGCACCTTGTTGAATCTATGCCACGAAGAATTAAGGCAGTTCTGAAGGCAAAAGAGGGGGTCCAACCCGGTAATAGCAAGGTGTACCGGTGCAAGTGGCTGGTGAGTGTATGTTAGTGCAAATAACCCATTTGACTACTATTGATTTGATAAAAATGTATCATTTATATAAAAAGCCTTAATGTCGAGCCCTGGTATAAGTGTTCTCCAGTGCCTCTATAAGGTGGTGGTAAGTTGAAGTTTGTGGTGTCGCAGCAAAAAAAAGTGCCCATCTGGACTAAGCCCCGGATCTCCTACAATCCTAAATCCGCCCCTGGCCTAGACTACATAATGTTAATATTAATCAATAAATGACGCATCATAGCTTTTTGTTCACTGATGGGGTCCCATGTTGTGCAGTATGTGCCCTTTTTTTCTTTCCGTCCCTGCCCTTCAAACAGCCTGAGTCCGCCACTGGTCCAAAGAGTCCTCCTTTTTGGTGTTATGGAAATGGCCACCCTATCAAGCACTGATCCGGATATTTACAGCTATACTGCATCTAGCTTTGTTTCTAAGGTTATGTTATGGACTCTCTCTCACACGGTTGCTGCTCAGGACAGTTATACATGCCATCTGTAGGCTATAGTGTAGTAATATGTCCATAATATGTTCAGTGTTGTGTGTACAGTTATGTTGTGTGTACAGTTACACAGGCCATGCACAGTGATAGTCCATAGAGTATCTATGCACCATATGTCGTGTGTACAATTATATAGGCCATGCACAGTTATATAGAGCATCTCTCTATAGAGTATTTATATACCATTTGTCTAATATGTCCTTATGTAGGCCTACCATATGTGTCACATTCTAATGCTTTGGTCCGCATATTAACTGATGTAATGATCTGACTTTTCTTTTGGAAAATGTGAATACATTTCCGCGTTGTTGAAAATCAATGACACATCGCTAGTCAACTAACACAGCTTGTTTTGTGAGCCTGCTAACAATGTAAAGTAGTGTTATATTTCACTAGGTAGCAGTGGGGATTACTCACAGAATCCATTGTGCTGCAGTAGTTTGGCTTGACTAGCGAGTTGAAATCGCTGTGTCTGTGTCTGGGACACATAGTGAAACTAGTCTGTGTCTAGTTTCACTATGGCCAATCAACTCGTGTTGTGTTGTGATTCTCAACAACGTTGAAATGTAGTTCCGTGTTTCAAAAGAAAAGTCGGAACATTTTGATTGGTTGCCGATATGCGGACCAAAAGACTAGAACATGTCACATAATGTCGATCATGCCCTCAGTGTATTATACTGTATGTAGGCTATATTATGTCTGTATATTTTTATGTTACTTTTAAATTCTGCTTTTAACCTTTTATTCTTTACTTAGGGTTGATTGTAACTGCTCATTAAAAGGACTTCACTCACTTGTACACTGTATAGGTGATGTGACAATAAACTAACTTGAACTTGAACTTAAGGCCGTCCAGTAAGTGATGAGAACAGCCTAAGCCGCCACAGCAGCTTTGCTCCCATCCAGGACATTTAAGCCAAACGCTGCATCAGAAGAGCCTGCAACACAGTCAATGATAAACATGCCCAGCTTTTATCACCACACTTTAATGAAGCTGATCTCATGTTCAATTAGCTGGGTTATGGCAATACAGCTCTTGTCCAATCATCGGATATGATCAGACAATCCGCTCGTGTTGACAGAGAACATAAATCACTCACTCACTTAGCTGTAGTCAAGGCGAGGAGTAGGCTTGAGAGACACGATTGATATATCCCAACTTGAATGAAACTAATTTTTTTGCTTGCAAGTTCTTTCTTTTTTTCTGAAACTTTTTTTTGCTTGCAACTTTTGTTTTTTTTGCAACATTGAGATACAAATCTACCCCCATAAATGTTCTGTATGTGTTACCTGTATGCGTGTGCAAAGAATGCTGAAATGAAATATGAAACATAGGACCGCCAATAGTATTGTGCAACCAGACAATTGAATGGTGAATTGTTATTTTTGTCTTGGGGACATCTGTAGCTGTCAGGAGTAACCAGTAATATAACCAGACTCCGTTTTTGCTGGGTGGGTTCACAGCGAACAACAGCTTTTGTTTTAGTTTGGTAATGAAGTAGCCTATATTCCTGACTATTCTCGTTTTACCAGTAGTCAAGGTATTATGGCAGGGATAGAGGATTGTGTTTCTGCTCCATGTGAGGAGTTGGTATGTGTGTAAATCTGGCTCTGATATTAGCCAGTGCCTTCCCAACCATTGATCTCACCGCACCGTCACTGTCCCAGACACAGACAAAGCGATTTCTTCCACACCGTTAGGAGAACATTGAAGGTGAGAGGGGATGATCTGTGAGAGTGTGACCCTATTTAGGTTCATGACTCCTGACTAGGGGTGGGACGATTAGAAAATGTCATGTCACGATTATCGTGGGCAAAATAATCGCGATCCACGATATTATCGCGAGAACGTAAAAAAAAAAAAAAAAAAAAAAACTTTTTTTTAGAATGTCAATAAAACACACTGTAATCACTTTAACTTAGATTTTGTTGTATTTTTATTGAATCATGTTAATAACATTAACATCATTTTAAAAACATCTTGACAAAAATAAAAATCTTTAATAAAATCTTAAATAAGGTAATGATAAATTATAAGGTATCACTGCATAAATAAAGGAAAAAAATACTGTCAAACAAAACTTGAACACTGACACTTTTCTGTCATCAAACTGAGTGCTAGCCTTGTGGCTTAGAGACTTGAAAGCTTCAAGATAGGTTAAAGTGCAAATGTGAGAAATCTCTATTACTATTTATTTATAACATACGATTATGACATCCTCCCTCTCGCCAGTTTGGGGCAACATAGACTTCTCCCCTGGTGCCACGGATAGGGGTTTCAAGCGGTGGGACAGCAAAGGGATGGTTACTATCGGACATTTATATGATACGGAAATACTACTTTCATTTGACCAATTATGTAAGAAATATGACTTACCACGAAATTAGTTTTTCAGATACGAAGTTTTTTAAATAGCCAAAAAGACACTGGCCTCTGTCACCAACCCTCTCCGCTGGAGGAGATAGTCTCTGCTGGAAAGACGAGAGGCATTCTGGGGCTTGGGTATAGAGCACTTTCGAAATATGATAAAGGCAAACCTGCATTTACGCCCAAAGACTGGAATAATGACCTGAACATTAATACTGATGAAGCAACTTGGTCACTAATATGGCAATCGGCAAACGACATCTCAATCTGTAATAGGACGAAGGAAACGCAATTTAGACTACTACAACGTTTGCAGATTACTCCCCAACTTAGACATAAAATGGATCATAACAAATCGGAAATGTGTACAAAGTGTATTACCGAGGTTGGGAGCTTTGTTCATTGTGTTTGGACTTGTAGATATATAGATGATTACTGGAAAGGTATAGTGGATAAAATTCATCTAATTCTAGATGTTACATTGGATAAGGACCCCATGTGTCTATTGTTTGGGTTCCCAGACAAACAACTTAAAAGTATGCATTCCAAAAGACTTCTGTGTATCCTCACTTTTTGTGCAAGGAAAAATATATTGCTGAAATGGATAGACTGCAAACCGCCTACAATAGCTGGATGGCACAAGGTAATTTTTGATATGATTCCTATGGAATATCTGACATATAGGTCTAAGTGTAAGATAAAGACATTCTATAAGATTTGGTCTCCGTTCTTAGATTATATTGGTACCAGCCTGGCTGCCATTGTAATGAACGGTTTGGTGGATTACACTCAAGAAAGTACACAAGACTAATGTGTAACAGATCTACAATGTATGGGTCACAATATTATTTACTGTGCTGGTGTTGTGCTGCCGCTGTGTTTAGGACTGTAAGACATGGATGCTGTCTCCGATGGGGGTGATCCCCCCATATATTATGGCATTTGTTGTGTCATTTTCTTTTCTGTTTATTTCTGATATGTGACATGGCCTCCTCCCCCCCCCCTGTTTTTTTGTTTTTGTTTTGTTTTTAAACATTTTCTGTTTATGGACAATGTACTGCATAACAAAGTGCAAAACTAGTTTTCTACTATTAATGGGACAATAACCTCCCCCACGGATACTAGTTGTTGTTGTTATGTCCTGTTGTGTACATGTCTCTGTGAAACACTGTGAAATATTAACCCCCCCCCAAAAAAACACACATAGGTCACATACATTAATACATACAATAAAAACAGACAGACAAAGCAGTGTTTATAAAATGTAGTGCCTATTTAAAAAGTCCAGTCATTTAAAAATAATAATTTAAAATAATAAAAAAAAAAAAAAAAAAAAAACGATTATGACGATTATTCAACTAATTAAAATTCTCCACGATAAAGTTATCGCGGGTGTTTTTATCGCGATTAACGATAAACACGATAATCGTCCCATCCCTACTCCTGACTGGGAAAGTCAACAGTCAGCAGTTTATACCCTGCTGCTCTCACAAAGACACATTGGCTTTGCTCTCTGACAGGGAAGGACCCTGACGCTGACTAAGAGAGATATATACCTGTCGCTAGTGGTTACCATCACCAGGCAACATCTATGCAGAGTTCAGTGGTCTACTGTATGTTGATGCTGGGGGTGGGGGTGGGAGGGACACTGTTGTGAAGCACTCCGACTTTTGAGCAGTGGGCACATTTATGTTTGTGTGAGTTTATTCCCTGTAACATCCAGTTTCACTATGGCCAGTGCTCTTTACAGCATCTGAAATGCCAAGGTTTAAAGCAGGGAAGGCTGGTGGAGGTAGACATTGGAGGACGGGCTCATTGTAATGCATGGAATGGAATGAGGAGTGGTATTAATCCCGTGTGTAGCTATACCTGATACCTAGGCATCAAACACGTTTGTCAAACACGTAATTGATACCATTCCTCATTCAAGTCCATTCATGACAATGAGTGCGTCCTCCGATTTCTACCTCCACAAGCCTTCCCTGGTTTAAAGGCAAGCCCTCAACTGAGCCCAGTTGATCTGCGTTTGTACTTGCATGCAAATTCAAAAATGTGTGTGTGTGTAAGTATTCATTTGCATAGCTCTATGTGTATTTGTACAGTAGGTGTGTATAGTGTGAGAGTGAAGCTCCCAGTAGTGTCCCTCTTCCTTAGGGGGCTGTGCTAAGTTTACCACTGATGCTAATGTAATCTGTTGCTATGAGTGCTATATGTACCCTCTCGTTTCCCCAAAGACCAGGATATTTTAGCTTCAGGATGTTTCTGATATGGATACATACAGAATTCCAGCATTCCTGGTTATTCCCTTTAGACACAATTGCCTAATTAATAGTGCGTTTGTTTGTTTGTTTGTGTGTTTGTGTGTGTGTGTGTGTGTGTGTGTGTGTGTGTGTGTGTGTGTGTGTGTGTGTGTGGGTTGCTTGCATGTTTGTATACTGTATCTGTTTCTCTCATGATACTTGTTTGTTTGGTTGTTTGTTTGGTTGTATGTTAATGAGACTGTCTCTTTATCTTTATCACTCTAGGAACACTTCACTCCCGAGTGTAAGTTCAAGGAGAGTGTGTTTGAGAACTATTACGTGACGTACTCCTCCATGCTGTACCGCCAGAGCCAGTCGGGCCGGTCCTGGTATATCGGTATCAACCGCGATGGCCAGGTCATGAAGGGCAACCGGGTCAAGAAGACCAAAGGAGCCGCACACTTCCTGCCTAAAGTTATAGAAGGTTGGTCTATTGTCTAAAGTTATAGAAGGTTGGTCTATTGTCTAAAGTTATAGAAGGTTGGTCTATTGTCTAAAGTTATAGAAGGTTGGTCTATTGTCTAAAGTTATAGAAGGTTGGTCTATTGTCTAAAGTTATAGAAGGTTGGTCTATTGTCTAAAGTTATCAAAGGTTGGTCTATTGTCTAAAGTTATAGAAGGTTGGTCTATTGTCTTCCAGTCCAAGCCAGGATGAACTCATGACTGCAACTCAAGAGCTTATGATATACACTCACCGAACACTTTTATTAGGTACACAATATTCTATATACACTCCATTTGCTCTCAAAATAGCCTCAATTCTTCGTGGCATTGATTCCACAAGATGTTGGAAACATTCCTTTGAGATTCTGGTCTATGATAACATGATTGCATCGTGAGATTTTTCAGGTGCACTTTCAAGCGGTGAATCTCCCGTTCTACCATATCCAAAAAGGTGTTCTAATGGATTCAGATCCGGTGACTGGGAAGGCCACTGAAGAACACTGAACTCATTGTCATGTTCATGAACCCAGTTTGAGATGACCATTATGATGCTGGAAGTAGCCATTAGAAGATGGGTACATTGTGACCATGAAGGGATGCACATTGTCAGCAACAACACTTAAATAGGCTGTGGCATTCAAGCGATGATTGATTGGTGTTAACGGACCCAAAGTGTGCCAAGAAAACATTCCCCTAAACCATCTGAATGAATGAGAAAGTGTACAGGTGTTCCTAATAAAGTGTTCGGTGAGTGTATAATATAATAATATCCCCCTCTCTTTCTTTTACCAGTTGCCATGTACAAGGAGCCATCGCTACACCAGCTCGTCAACGAACAGAGCCCTCCTCGAAAGACGGCGAAGACAGATTCGCCCTCCATCAAGAACGGCAGGAAAGATGCTCCCAAGGCTGACGCTTCGTAGCACAGGGGACAGAGGGTGGAGGAGGGGCAGCAGTGACACTGGGAACTCAATCGCCCATCCAGCATTGGGGCTGGCTGTAGGAATGGCCCTCGTGGGCCCCCTTCTTCCAGAAGTGCGCTGCGCCATGCTGAGGGGTCAGGGGTCAACAGCCCATTCAGCAGCCAGGTCGGAGAGGGATTTTCCCCTCGCCGGTCGCCAGAGAGAGGGCTGAGTCAGCACCACTACCATGTCCCTCCTCTCCCTTCTACTGGCATCCATCAGTTCCCCCTCCGCCTCACATTCTGTCTGCCAATGGCACAGCACTTTGTGTGTCATCTTTACATCATTTAACGGCTTCTCTGGCCTGATTTCCCGAAATCACTACCACTCACACACAAGTATTTTGTGTGTGTGTGTGAGTGTGTGTGTGTGTGTGTGTGTGTGTGTGTGTGTGTGTGTGTGTGTAAGAGAGAATGTAACATTAATCACTTTATGTCATCATAATCACTATCAATGGCCCCACTCTACGTAATGGCAATCACCATGGCGACAGTGTGGCTACGCCTTCCCTCCACCATCTGCCCAACTACAAACCACACAGCAGGGAGTCTATCTATTTCTATTTGCTAAAAGTGCAGTCTGTTGAACAGCAGTCTGCCAATCAATTTCAAAATGAATAGAGAAGTGAAACACCGGCCACTTTTTCATTGACTCAGTGTCCATTTGTCCTCCGGTCAAACTCAACAGTGGACCGTAATGATGGAGGGAACTCAAGAACTTTGTGATAAATGATGAAATCCTAAATAATTATAATATATATATATATATGATTATAATAACAATAATGATGATGATGATGATGATGATGAAAATGCATTGATGAAAATGATGATGATGATGATGATGATGATGATGATGATGATGATGATTCAAGGTACTGTATAACTTTGCAATAATCTCACAGACAACGTGATGAGACAGACATTTTCAGGGTATTCAGACCATTTTGTCGGAAACAGATAGCCATTTTGCCCTTCTGGGGTCATGAAAGCCCCATGTCGCATGTTAGTGTTTGACCCCTGCCTCGTACGCCACTCATATGTGTGGCATACATAAGAGGAACAGCAGCGAGAGGAGGGAGAGAGAGAGATGAGATGATACGAGTCTTGGCGCTGCAGCATGTGAGAGGAGCTGCTGCTGCTGCTGCTGCTGCATGGCCCCTGGGACTGCAACCAGGCTAGGTGATGACATAACTCTTTGAAGGGTTCTTTCTTGGGGGTTCCATGGAACATAGCCATTATCGCTTGAATTATTCACCCAGTTTTCTGTCAGAAGGCTCTAAGTTGTCGGCAATATTTAGACAAGTTTGAGTGTGTGTTTGAGTGCTAGAGCGAAGCGGGATATTCCAAAAACTGTCAGGAGTTGTATGCAAGTGTGTGAGAGAGAGTGAGTGAGTTTATGTGTAAACCCCCCCCACCCTATCCACTGGCTCACCCCTGTGGTGCTCTCTGTGTGGACAATACTGCACAACCCATTTCAGATAAAGAATAAGGGATTTCTTTTACTGTGTTCAATCTGATGGGTATCTCTATTCTCTGTCACCCTGCAAGGTAGTATAGAAGAGACCGCTGAGTGTATCCTTAGCTTGCCGATTGTTGTCGACACAAAGTGCAGTTTAAAGCTGACATCAAAGCGTGAGGAGGCTCTGAGCCTGAGCGCCTACTTACTATTCTAAAGATGTATCCCTGCTTATCCACTCACCAGCCTCAAATCACCACACAGGAATCTACTCGCAAATATGGATTTCTTTCTGTGCGTGGTTGTTTGTGATTGTGTTTTTTCCCTCCTGTGTATGGATGTTTGTGAGAATATGTGAGTTTATTTTGTGTGCATGTGTTTATGTGTGTGTGTGTGTGTGTGTGTGTGTGTTTTGGTACATGTATGTATGTGTGGCTGTTTACATGTGCGAGTGTGTGTGTGTGTGTGTGTGTGTGTGTGTGTGTGTGCCTGCGTGTGCCTGCGCATGTCTGTGTGTGTGTGTGTGTGTGTGTGTGCGCTGTGAGTGGGAGGTGACTTTTTCCATGTCCTTCAGACTGTGCATTGTGAGGGCTGTCTTTGTGATGTCCTTCGTTGCGGGGAGATGACATTTTGGGGGGAAAGTGTTTTTGTGACGAGCTGTGATTAAGTACGGCAAGTCATGGACAGAGCAGCACAATATAGAGCACACTGCAACAGCCTGGCATTCATCAGGCTGCTTTTCTAGGTGTGGAGACATTTGCAGTAACATACCCAAGGGCATTACGTGACATTGTACAATGCAATGTAGCGTGCTGCTGCCATGGTGACTGTGTTGTCAATGCTGGAGGGGGGGTGATTAGAATGTGCGACCCAGATCCTGTCCAGCCTAGAAGGTCAGTGAGAGGTGATGTCACCACCAGAGCTGTTTTGTCACAGCAAAAAGGGACACCCCCCCATGCATGTGACATGTCCCTAAGGCACATAGCTGGACACTTGCATTAAACCTCTGTATGAGGCATATACCAGAGTCCCTTTGAGACCTCCCTTCAGGAAACCCCAGCCTCAATGGGCTGCCTGTTAAACATGTTACACAACATCACAGAACATAAGGAGTACGCGCAAAAAGAGAGAGTACTTTATAAAAAAAGGCTACAAAATGTTCCTTTAATGTTTGGAGATGTTACAGAAAGTGATAGGAATGTTTTGTGGATGTGTATTGAAGGTCAGAGTACGTGTGAGATTGTGTAGAGAATGTTGTAAGAGGGTCAGAGTAGGTAGGGAGTCGTTGAGATACAGTGAGTTATTTCGGGATGTCGATTATTTGAGAAGGTTCCATTGTCAGGGGTAAACAGGAATGCAGGTGCTTTGCTAAGGTTAAAAAAACCTGGTTCAGATACTAAATATGAAACGGAAAGTTCACTAGTGCAGTAGGTTCTTATTGAAACAAATGTCACTAGTTCTGATATTGAATGAGTTGTAGTAAGTTGACTAGTTTTGATACTGAAAGTGGCAGAGAATGTCAACCAGTTCTGATACTGACTTTGAGGCAGAGAATGTTCACTAGTTGGGGTATTGAAAGTGAGGCAGGGAATGTTCGCTAAGGAAATTAATGAAGACGAATGGTGTTGAATGAGGCAGAGAAAGTTCACTAGTTGCAGTAGTGAGTGACGCAGAGGAAGTTACCAAGCGGCAGAATTTAATAAGGCAGAGAATGTTCACTAGTTGTGGTACTGAAAGAGTTACAGAAGATTTACTAGTTCTGAATGTGAGGCAAAGAGAATATGTTAGCTGAGAGTAAGCCAGAGTAGTAAGCCAGAGAGCAAGCCAGCAAGATGTGCTTACCTGGTTGAGGTAGAAACAGTTCCGTGGTTATCATACTGCGAGTAAAGCAGAGAGAACTGGATTTGAAGGCAGAGCAGGTCCCGTGAGTGCAGGGGGAGGGGTGGTGACGTTCAGAATACAAGGACGGATGTCGTTCACGCACGCCCCCTCATGTGCGCTTTGAAGTCACGCTCCATTTCCTGCGCAATCTCCCCAAACCGTGTCCTATGTGTCTACTGCCCATTAACCTTCCCTCCAGCACACTGTGTGTGTGAGTGTACGTGTGTGAGTGTACGTGTGTGAGTGTGCGTGTGTGTGTGTGTGTGTATGAAATAGTGAGTGAGTGAGTGTAATGACCTAGCTATATGGGTGTGTGTGTGTGTGTGTGTGTGTGTGTGTGTGTGTGTGTGTGTGTGTGTGTGTGTGTGTGTGTGTGTGTGTGTGTGTGTGCGCGCGCGCGCGTGCATGCGTGTGTGCATGTGTGTTTGTGTGAAGTAGTGAGTGAGTGAGTGAGTGTAATGACCTAGCTGTATGGGCGTGTGTATGTGTGTAAGAGAGAGAAAGGAGAGAAAGAGAGACCGAGAGACAAAAGAGAGAGAGAGAGAGAGAGAGAGAGAGAGAGAGAGAGAGAGAGAGAGAGAGAGAGGGACAGAGAGGGCATGAGAGTGAAGTAACGATCGATAGACTCAATAAAAGCCAAACTGGAGAGCAATAGTCTAGCGTTGAGAGCAATAATTTCCCTTAGGTGCAGCAGAGAGAGCAAACCATGTTTGCTGATAATGAACTTGGAGCGCTGGTGCTCGACTCCGACCTGTAAACTGGGCAAAGTGGCCTGTTTCACAACTGAGGGGGGAGATTTTCTCCTTTTCTTATAACTGCCCAATAAAACTGTCCCACATAGCCGATGCCAGTCTGATTTGGTTTACACTGGTTTGGTTTTCTGTCCTTTCCTGTTCTGCCCTCTCCCCTAACTAAAGCCATGGGAACACAGAAGGACCTTAGGTCTTAGGTACTGGCAAAACATCGGGGAAGGTGAAATGGGAGCATCGCTCTAAAAACATACAAAGTGGAGACACTGATGATGAGTATCATTATTACTAGTGTTATGATCATGAAGGCATTTGGTTGTTCTTATGAAGGCATTTGATTGTACTGCCAGAGCCAAACTCATGCTTAGCCTTTATGACTGTTTATGGACTTATATGATGTTTAAGGTATAGGGCTGTCAATTCACTGTACACAAAAGCAACTTTAATACCCAGGGACATTATTTGGATGTGCAACAAACCTACCATTTTATTGGTGCTTTCCTGTGTCATAGAAATATTATATATAGCTATGTCCATATATATATATAATATATCTGAAGTTTGTGAGGTGTTGTATTGACATTTTTCAGAAAATATCTCTCAGAATCCATGATGAACATCTTTTTTTCTTGTTGTGTTTTATTCTTTCTTCTATTTGTTCTATTTCGTCATGTTTCTTCAATGTGGGGAGCTTTTGACCTTCCTGCTGTTCGTGTGTTTTTGTATTGGAACAGCAGCGTGATGATAGGGTGAAGTGGTCGGGGCACTGGCTCGTGCACTAGTGTACCCACAGAATGCTGATGCACGGCTGGTGAGAGCTTCCACCGAAACGGAATCTTACTGTATGAATGCTTTACTGGATGTGAGAGATTTAAGCTAAAACAAAACTGTAAATGTTGTCAAAGTGCAAAAATAATGTATGAAACATGCAAAGGGCCAGAATCTGTCCTCTCCTTATAAAAAAGCCAACACCTGACCTGTCCTGTCGACCTGTCGGTAGAGACCTTACCCACCAACAACCAGACTGTCCCAGCACACTGTGGCCTCAGAGTTATGGCCACACACACACACACACACACACACACGTCTTCCAAAAGCCACACACTCCCTCTCTGTTCTCCTCTGGGGTCTTGGGCTATCTCAGTCTTTTTCCTCTTGTCTTCCAAAAAGAACAGACGTCTTCCAACGAGAGCGATAGATAAAGGTGACCGGAGCCTTGGCGGTGATGCCGCCAAAGGGAGAAGGGCTGACTCATCTGGCCCCTCTTTCCCCCCCCACTTCTGACAGAGGGACTTCAAACACAGTGTTGTTAAGACTCATGAGGTGGAACTCTTCATGGCAACAGTGCCAAAGCAGGGCTGGGGCCTACCAACTCTGAAGGCCCTATAACGTGAGACTTGTTCAAGCGTATGAACAACACAGGAGTAAGGACTAACATACTACCAGTCGGGCACAGACTGAGGGACAAACAGCAAGTCTTCTACAAGGACTAACAGCCAACAGGGAGGATTTCTAGGCTACAAAGCAGTCCAACCGTCTGCAGGACAAAACAATCCAGGTTGACATGAGCAATTTTGCAAAGCATGCATGCACCACCATTTATCAACTCCCATGATAAGGGACGTCTCCTTCTCAGTAACCAGAGACACACAGGCCCTCCCCTCACTTCTCTCTGAGTCTGCAAACCAGACCTGTGTACATTTCTATAGTAACTCACGGCTGACTCGAGGGGAGATGTCTTATTATGGAATATTATTCAATAAAACAAACAGATATATTTGTATGATTGTAAGACATGACCCTGAGTGATTCTTCTTGCGACTCTTCTTGTGCTCTGGCTATGATAGATCAAATTGTACTGTATGTGTAGTGTGTAGTTTTTAGTTTCAAGTTTCTACAGTGTCAAATCAGGAGTTTTTGGTGTGAGGTGGGACTTCAAGACCACAAGACGAAGGGCATCTGTTGCTAATCAAATCATGCCTGTGTGTGTGTGTGTGTGTGTGTGCGTGCGTGTGTGCGTGTGTGCGCGCGTGTGCATGTCTCTGTGTGCATGCTTGTCGGTATTCCAGGTGGTAATGACAGCTGCAGGTTCTCACAGGTGAGCTGAGAATGACAGGTGACAGGCGTGGTTGGCTCCTCCTGGCTAAGCAGGGAGGGCCAGGGAAATGTGCACCCCGATTAACATATCTCTCTTCCACAGGCTCATTAATACAGGGCCACAGGTCATCTCTCTCCTCACTCACAGCAGCCCAAAGTCTTACAACCCCTCTAGGCACTGCGCTGCCATGATGGTTATACATGATTTTAATTGGCATGTAAAACTAATTACCCACAAATTACCCACTAAGTACAGACACACTTAATGAGCAAACCGTGCGTAGTTGAGTTGAGATTGACAATTTAAATGAACGGTTTGGAATGAGAACATTTTGTGACATGCACCATCATGCTGGGTTTAATATTGTATGAGTGAGTTAGCGCTAATCCCTTGTCTTAAAAAAAGCGTCCCATATCCCATGAAACCTCGGCGAGATGATCCTCAGGGCTGAGATTAAACACACACTCATCTCCCTCTCCCATCAACTTCATAATCAGCCTGCATTTCAAAAGAGGGCAGATTATGAAAAATAAATAAAAAATAGAAAACGCATCAGAGAGATGAATAGCAGCAATTATTTCTCTTTCGCCACTCCAGGGTTCGTTAGACGGCACAATCTCTCTGCGATAACCGTGGTAACCGGATGACGGATTATAACCCAAAGAAGAAACAGTAATTATGTTTCTGGGCGTCTGGCGCTGCAGGTTAGGGATCTAGGGCAGGATATTCAAATGGATTAACTCAGGTCATGGCTGTGTGTGTTCGTTAAACATGCTGAACAAAATATCTAACCTTTGACCTCAGTCAGGGTCAGCTATTCCCTGACCCAAATAGGAGTATAAACTATACATGAAAGGGGCAATCTGGGATTGGTACATCCATTCATGAGCTTAGTTCTACTGTCTTAAAACCGATTTCTGGTTGATCCGGCACTGCTCCGGAGGGCTCTGTATCACTCTGTAGAACTCAGCATTGGCATGATTGGTTGATGGTAGGTGCCGGAGGTAACATCCTCACTAACTATTGGATGTGTAGAAGACACAAGGCCGATTTAAAGTTCTGCGTAAAGTCGACGCCGTAGGCTACGCGTAAGCTTACGTAGTCCCGCGTGACCGTGCGTAGCCTTGACGCGCTCCTCTCAAAAAATCTAAGTACGCGTCAGAGCGTACGCGTACGCGTCAGCTCTGTGATTGGTCCGCTTGGTAGCACATGATTCAGACTCTCTCGTCGGCCAAAATGCGGAAGCCATGATAGAAATGTCATTTACTTTTTCTGTAATTACTTATTAATAAAGATTTGAAAAATTATGATAACCATCGTATTATCTTAGTTTAATGTCATTTCAATGCATCATAGAACTTTTATTTACAACAAGCATAACAACAAAAAGATCGCTATTATGCCGCTTTGAGCTCCGTTGACTTCCTAACCGGAAGAGGCACAGCACAGGGGCATAGAAAACACACTGCCACCTAGCGATGTGACGGTGTAATTGCAGCGCGGCCTACGCAAAAGTGTAAAGTGCGAGAGCCCTTACGTAGGGAACGTAAGCTACGCACGTAAATTCGACGCAGAACTTTAAATCGGCCTACACACCGCTCTGCACCGCTCCACGGAGCACAAGAAGCATGAAAGCCCTGACAGCTGGCGAAGTCGCATCGCCGTAAATGCTGACCATACATCGGCTTTTACCCTATCATAACCCAAAATGTAAGCTTCTTTTCCTCCATTGTTTGTGATCAATGTACATGTAAACAAACAATATTTAGCTTCAAAACATGGTTAAAACTAGCATTTTTGGATCCATAGCTTCCTCTATGAATTTGAGAGTGGTTATATGTCTCATCCCCCAGCTGTTTACCAAACTAATCTACATATAGACTGCAAAGTGAGAGGGGTGACTTCAACCTTGCAACTGTAGATTAATGCAGAGGATAGGGAAACAGGTATTTCACCACGTAAATATAAATATGGTCCTTGGTCAAAGCTTAGGGAACCTTGACCAAGCTTCAGAACAAAGCAACGTTTTCCAGAACAAAGCAATTGATAAATATGACACTTAAACTTTAAGTCTCACTCTTGCAGATGAAAACCTTTCATCTACATGTACACCCACTTGGAGGCATAAATACATAGTGGTTTTTTTCTGACACTGACTTTGTATTCACTGTAGGGAAAAAACGATCTGTTAAAAGTAATGATTCATTCATAAATTATTCATAATTCCTCCCAGGAGGAAGGGGAGAGGGACGTTGATGTCAGGAGAGGCACCTTGCATGCTGCTGAATTTCCTCATTACATTGACCATCTGGACCAAGAGCTGGGACTGGGGTTCCCCTCACAAACCATTTATTACACCAGCAACTCCTCCACACACACACGCACACACACACACACACACACACACACACACGCACACACACACACACGCACACACACATACGCACACACACACACACACACACACACACACACACGCACCAGTGCATGCACTACTCATACATTCCTCACACTCTATGCCACTCTAAAACATTTCCACACCTCATCCCTACCCTCTCCTTCCGTACTCATATCTTGACCTTGACAGAGAACACTCACTGAGGCAGAGGACCCAGACTCTCTGTTTTACAGCATCCTCTCTCCCTCACACATCCTCTCTCCCTGACGCATACATGGACACGGACTAACATGCACACATTCACACACACAGACGCAGACACACACGCACGCAGACACACACACACACGCACACACACACTCACGCACGCACATACACACACACACAAATGAATTCACCCATGAGGCCCATACTGCAGTTATTCATCCTTTTAATGAGATCTATTATCTCCACATATATAATTGCTGTCTTCTGCTGCCCTCTTCTGGATTAACTGAACATTATTTATTTAGTTTTTATTTAGTTTTTATTTAGTTTTCTGCAGACATGGTCAATTCAGTACATTAAATGCAGGACATGGCAAAGTGTGTGTATAAAAATAACCACCCACCCACCACCCCATGTATGACAAACTAAACAAACACTGTTACACTGTTCTCATACAAAGTAAAATAAAATAAATACAACGTAGCATAAAGGGTATGAGAAGATGAATATGATAAATGAAAAAAAGATAGTACTGTAATAGTAATAGTTACTAATAATTATAAATGAAAGTAGGTGAAACGGAAAAAGGCATTTCGTAGAACAGGCAATAGATAAAGAGGGCCATAGGGAAGGAACGGTGAGGGTCCCTCTCTCACTTTCCAGGGAGCTCCACTTAGGAAGCACCATCAGCATCAGGAGTGATAGTGAGGTCGTTGATAAAGACTAGTAGGGGACACTCGGTCATGTGAAAGGATTTCAGAGACTCTTTTAGTGAGATTCTTAACTTCCCCAGTTGTATGCATTGTGAGACTTCCTGTATCCACCTGCAATGTGTTGCGGGGAGGCATGTTTCCATTTGAGGTGGATAGGGTGTCTGGCTAACAGAGTGGTGGAGGCAATGACACGCTGTATTGCAGTGGGTATATTCTTAGATGTGGGGAGGACGAACAAAGCAGTCAGGGTGTTTGCGTCTATATTTGTGTTGAAGGCCTGTTCATGAGTTTTAAATACATTGGACCAAAAGTCAGCCCCGGGCATGTGCAGAACATATATAAATGGTCAGCTGGAGATTGCTTACATCTATTACAGGCATCGCTTCTATCTGGGAATATATTTCCCCAATTTAGCGTAGGTGAAGTAAGCTCTGTGGAGCACCTTGCACTGCAGTAAGCCATGCCTGGCATATATAGATGACGAGTGTACCAGGCCGAGCTCCACTGACTGTCAGAGATATCAACACCCAAGTCACACTCCCAAGACTCCTTGAGAGGTACAGTGGGGGCCAGATCCAGGAAGTCCATTTTATCATAGATAATGGATATCAAAGGCTTTTGATCAAAGTCGAGGGTGAGAAATCGGTCAATTGTCGATTCTGGGGGGAGGTTGGGGAAATGGGGAAACTTCTTTTGAGCAAAATACTTATTTGGAAAAAACAGAAGAGATGGTTGTTGGGCAAGTAAAATTTTACTGACGGGATGTAAAGAGATGTAAAGGATGAAAAGACCCCAACCTCATATAGGTCATTAGTGTTAGAAGACCATTCTTTGACCAACTACGGAAAGCGGAATCAGAGCAGGACGGGGAGAATAGGTGATTATTTAAACTCGGCATGTAGAACCTCTATGTAGACCATGTTGCTTCCTGAATTGGAGCCAAATCTTATTAGTGCTAATGACAACTGGGTTGTTCGAAATGTCATGGGATGCCATGGGAAGCAGAGGACCAATCACAGTGTAAAGAAGAGAAAGAGGATGACATCTCAGTATGACCCCAGGTTGTGCAGGGGCCAGAAAGTTGGCCCAATAAAGGAGTTTATTAATGTTACAGTCCCAAAAGTAGTGGCAGAGATTCGAAAACATTAGGCCTCCTTCAGATTTGGGGAGCTGCAGAATTGATCTCCTAATACGGGCATAAAGTAAGTAGCCTTGAAAACCGATGGTTCTCGAGCCTAATGGCCAATAGGGCAGGAGCCTTCCTTTGACATGACGCTGGTATGTCGCAGGGTCTTAACCCCAATCCAACCCTTAATGCTGAGTGCCAAGCAGGGAGGCATCGGGTACCATTTTTATAGTCTTTGGTATGACTCGGCCGGGGATTGAACTCAACAACCTCCCAATCTCAGGGTGGACACTCAGCCGCAAGGACACTGAGCTGGTAATACGGGCATACAAGCTTGTTAATTCAGCTGCCGATCGAGACTAGTGAAGAAGGATTTATTACATACTGGGACGTGTTGTAAAAGATATAGAAATTTTGGTAGAATTACATTTTTTATAAGACTTACACAGCCCGCAAGGGACAGGAGAAGGGAGGCCCACCTAGATATTTCCAACTTACATTTGTCTGGTAGTGGTTGAACATTTTTGAGAAACAGATCCTTGAAAGAGCTTGTGACAAACACCCCTAAGTATTTGAACCCCTCCAACGCCCTCTTAAAGGGAAATGTGGATTGGGGAAGTATCTTCACCAGTTGGTTTACAAAAAAAAAAGCATTTTAGTTTGTAGCCTGATATGCAAACAAACTGATCTAAAATGTACAATATTGGGGGAAGAGTCCTCTCTATGGGGTTAGAAATGTATAAGAGAAGGTCGTCCACATAAAGGGAACATTTATGGACCAGGTCGTGCCGAGAGATGCCCTCAAACCTATCATGGCTTCAGAGCCAGATAGCAAGAGGCTCGATAGCTACATTGAACAACTGTGGTGAATCCTTGATCCCGTGTTGTAGAGGAAAAGGCCATGATCGAATACCCTTGGTGTGAACAGATGTAGATGGGGAAGCAAAAAAAGGAATACACAAGTTGAATCCAGGAGATACATTGAGAATCAAAGTCAAATTAAAACAAAAAACAAAAAAACAAAAAACAGGTAATCCCACTCCACCCTATCAAAGGCTTTCTCCACGTCAAGTGTTACTAAGATTGAGTGTTAGACAGGGGAGAAAAAATCATATTAAGTAACTTCCTAGTGTTAAAAAAAAGACTGTCTCCCTAACATAAAGCCTGTTTGGTCCAGCAGAATTATGGCTGGCAATACATGTTGGAGGCGGAGGGCCAGTATTTTGGCCAGTATCTTACAATCAACATTTAAAAAGCAAAATTGGTCTGTAGCTACTGCAAGAAGTAGGGTCCTGATCTTTCTTCAGAAGCAAAGAGATGGACACCAAAGACAAAAAACATTGCTGGTAATCAGCCGTACTGTGTAGAATATGTAGAATGTAGAATACGCCTTGTAGAATTCAACTGTGAAGTCGTCAGGACCATTTTGCATTCATTTGATCTCAATCTGTATCTCTAAGGTGGAAATGACTCAATTCCCTGGCGATGGTTTCGTAGATTTTGTGGTATCTACCACTGGACATTTTATTTTGGGGAATTCATCTGGAGGCCCTGGTTGCACAAGCCTGTTGAGCTAGGACCTTTTTCCTCCTGGTAAAAGAAGCGTTGGCTGGATTGTCTCAGTTGTCTCTCAACTATGCATGTCATCAAAAGGTCATGTTCCGAATGTAATATAATTCTTTTTTGATAAAAAGGATGGAGGAGGGGGAGGAGGAGTATGTTCCATCAAGCATGAGAAGTTCATCAGTGATTTCTGGCAGCCTAGCCTTCTCAATCTTTCTCGCCCGGCAGGCCCAGATGGATTTGGTTGTGAATTCTACAAGGCATTTCATAAGGTACTTGCCCCGCTTCTACTCAGGATGATCAATGACTCCATTAAAAATAAAGTATTTTTCAAGATTTCTGAAGACCCTGTATGAGGCTAATATCTGTATCTTACAAAGAGGAAACTGAACCTGGAAGTTACAGGCCCATTGCTCTTCTTGACTTTGACCCAAAATCTGTCACAAAAATACTAGCTAATAGACTGGGAAGGCATTTCATCAATCATACACCCTGGCCAAACAGGATTTATCCCAGGTAGATTTTAATTCTGCAATGTGCATCGGCTCCTAAACAATTCATATGCCAACCCGGTAGGGAACTCCAGAGTCGGCCATCTAGTCCTTGGATGCGGAAAAGGCATTTGATCAAATAGAGTGGCCCGATGTGTTTGAGACACTTCAAAGATTTGGGTTTGGGGATTATTTTATTGCATGGGTCAAAATGCTGTATCTCTGCCCAACGTCCTCTATCCTTACTAACAATGATAGGTCCTTTTGATTTCCAGCCTGGAAAACCGGGTGAGTCTTTATGCAGATGACATACTGGTATACCTTTCTAACCCAGAAGCCTCTGTTCCTCACCTGTTACATTTTATTAAGTCATTTGGCAAGCTCTCGGACTACACAATCAACTTGGGTAAAAGTGAGTTTATGCCTCTATCTGACGGTATTTTTCTAAATGCATTTTCCTTAATGCTTTACCATTTAAACTAGTATATGATCACTTTACATACCTGGACTCAAAATACCCTGGAACCCATAACTTTTATTTCAACTCAACTATGCCGATATGGTCACAAAGCTAGCTGGACATAGAGAAGTGGAGGATTCTACCCTTATCTATGATAGGCCGTATCAACGCGATCAAGATGGTATCTCTCCCTAGATTTTTGTATTTATTTCAGAATCTCTCAATCTTCCTCACTTCAGCATTTTTTAAGAAGTTGGACTCCATTATCTTTCCATTTGTTTGGAGATATAAAGCTCATCGCATATCGAAAGTGCATCTGCAACAGTCAAAAACTGAGGGAGGATTAAGCCTTCCTGTATTTCGTAACCATTTCTTGGCAGCCAACGCTAGGGCTTTATCTTATTGGCAAAGGGGGTTTCCCAGGTGAGGCACCATCTAACAGTGGATTATGAATCAGATAAGAGTTAACAAACAGCCAAGTGCTTCTATACATACTTTTTTTTGCCATCTCAGATGGACGGGGTGTTTGCTGTCTGGAGGGACAGGGGACTTACTACCCTCGGTAGGATGGTATATGGACAAACAGTTTGCATAATTTAATCAGTTACAAACAAAATGTAACATCCCTAACTCCCACTTCTTTCGTTATCTTCAAATTAGGCATTATGTCAAAGACAAAATTCCAGATTTTGAAACACTTGATATCACATTTTGTGTCCCTATTTGCCTCATCTGTATCCACTGACCTGATCTGAGGGAAGCCTGGTCCACTGATCTTAATCTTGAGTTGACTGACGACATTTGGAATGAAGATTTAGCTATAATCCAATCTTGCTCAATTAATGTCAGGTACAAATTGAACCAATTCAAAGTCATCCATAGACTCCACTATTCAAAGACCAAACTACACCGAATTTATCCAACGGTTTCTCCACTGTGTGACAGATGCGAAAATGCAGATGGCTCTCTAGCGCATCTTTTCAGGCTCTATCCTCATTTGCAAAAATTCTGGTGTGAAATATTTCAGTGGTTTTCCGGGGTCGATGGAAGGGACATTGGATCGTATTTCACACTTTGTTTTGTTTGTTTGTGTTTGCTCTTTTTTGCTGTGTTTGGGTGGTTTGGCTGCCATATGTTGCTCAGAGTGACATAATCATCCACTTGGTGGTGAGTTGAAGCAAAATTGTGGAGTAATGAAACGTTAAACAGATAAAAGTTACGGGAGCGAGACTACTCGACGCGTGTCTACTCCATCATACCCAACCGGAAGCCCGTGAACACATTATTTACACAAATCGGGGTCATCTCTGAAGTAAGGGTTGAAAGATGCTGAACTATTAGACACTATTTCAAGTGTTCAATCAATGAACACAGTCTCATGCTATGCACTAACTTGCCAAATAAATAAGTACACCACATCAATAGAGGGTATCCAATAATGCAGGACAACCTGAATGTTATACACATTGTATTTCTGTCAAACACATGCAAACACACGCATGCACACACACGCACACACACACACACACACACACAAACGTGCACAAACACACAGACTCAGTTAGCATGCAGCACCTATCCTCATTGTCCTTCATCATCCTCACTTCTCTGTCCGTGACAAATGTGTCACTGTTTATTTCACCTTTATCTCTCTCTAACACACTCTAGCTCTCCTCTTCTCTCCTGTCTCGTTCTCCCATTTCAGCTCATGTTCTCATTAGGATGTAAATTTGCTTTATTGTTGGGCCCAGAATGACTGACAGAGGTGAAAGAGGGAGAGAGAGGGGGGTTAGTGCTCATGGACTCAATAATGATGTAGGGAATTCAGGGAGGTGATAGCAGCAGCAGTTTTACAAATGACCGCAGTGAAAACACCACTGTGTTCGACCACATATCCCTTCTTATATTCCCCCCTCTACACAGCCATTTGCTCCTTTTCTTGACACCTCTCTGGATCTTTATCTTACACACACACATACACACACACACACACACAAGCACGCACGCATGCACCCAAGCACCCACGCATGCACACACACACAAACACACAAACACACACACACACACACACACACACACGCACGCACACACACACACGCACACACACACACACACACACACACACACACACACACACACACACACACACATACACTTAACACTTCACATTGGCCACTAGATGGCAGCAGAGAGTGTATCACTCCATCAAACCTGGCATGACCTTTTGTCCTAAACCCCAGCATAGCTACAGTTAGTGGTGGTACAACACACCTACCACTGCACTGTTTGTGAGTCATCAACATTATATTGAAAGAGACAAAAGCAGCAAGCCAACATGAGTCAACTGATACAACTGTGCCCTCATTAGGGAAAAAAACAATGATGCAATACAATAATATTTATACTTTCTTCCCAAATCCACGGTTTGGAGTATCGGTACCGCCACTTTAAACCACAGTTTATTTTGTCTCTACATTATTAGTGTTCGACAAAAACGTACTCTATATATAATATAACACTTTAATGAACATCTCAATCTGTTCAGGTAAGGTAATGTGCAGGTAATGCTCTCCTGAGGTGAGTCATTTGACACTACAAACTCTCTTCAAAAGTCAAAACATACATAGGTGTGTCTCCTATTCATGTTGGGCTCCCCCCGACTTTCTGTATCACTCTCCCCCCTCCCCCTTCAGAATCATTTACCTAAAGTCACGTGGGGAGTGACTTCTGTGTGGTGTGTGTGTGTGTGTGTGTGTGAGTGTGTGTGTGTGAGTATGTGTGTGTGTGTGTGTGTGAGTGTGTGTGTGTGTGTGTGTGTGTGTGTGTGTGTGTGTGTGTGTGAGTATGTGGGAGTGTGTGGGAGTGTGTAAGAGAGTGTGAAATGTCTCACTCTCGCATGAGTGATGAGGGTTGAGTATGTGTGTGACAAGGCAATAATGTGTAAGTTCATGTGTGTGTGTGTTTATATGTGAGGGCAATTGTGTGTGACTGGCATAGTGTTCTTGCTGTAAATGTGTTTGTAAATGTGTGTATACATGTGTGTGTGTTTGTATGCGTGCGTGTTCGTGCGTGTGTGTGTGTGTGAGTGAGTGAGTGGTTGTGTATAGGTGTTTATAGCTGCCTGGAACTGCTTAGGGGTTAAAATGACAGAGGAGATTGTCCAGTAAACCTGTTAGACTAGTAACAGTAACCTCTGAGACATAGCAAGGGAGAAATTACAGGTACTTTAACTGCATAGAATGTCAGAGAATAACAATGACAACTACATTATTATTTTTTTATTTTTTTATTTGTGTGAAGACGAAGAGAATGCATTATCAGTACACACAAATAGTCAGTGATGAGATAAAACTATGTCTATTATAGATTTCACTCACCGATTCAGAGCCAGAGAGTGAGAGAGAGCCAGAGAGTGAGAGAGAGCCAGAGAGAGAGAGCCAGAGAGTGATAGAGAGCCAGAGAGTGAGAGAGAGCCAGAGAGTGAGAGAGAGCCCGAGAGTGAGAGAGAGCCAGAGAGTGAGAGAGAGCCAGAGAGAGAGAGACTACAGTAGAATGAGGTCATGATTCTGCGTCCACCTGACTGAAACCTGAGGCTCATCACAATCATCGCCGATTTCCTACAGCCCTCCCACGCACCGCTAACTGTCATCTGAAAATGTTTCTGCCTGAGAGCCGAGTCCACCTAAAAATAAAACCTGTAGTCAGAGTTGCCTGGAAGCCCATCCTGACTGGGACGAGGCCATGTATACCACACCGTGACTCACAGCTACATTCTAATCACTTCTGATCCCTACCTTCAGCCAGTCAGGAGATAGGCATCCTAACGTGTTGATTCATGGAGAGATACACATGATTTGTGACACGGTCTGGTGAAAAGGTCTGCATGGCGGCAATTCTCAAGTCGCGCAAATGACCAAAACGCTTCTCTTTTTCTTTTCTTTTCTTTTTTTTCCGTTCATTTTCAGTTTTTTTTGTCTTCATATTATAAAAGTTTAAGTGTTGATGAGCCCACTCAATTTAACAAACAAAAGTTTTAGGATCACTGCTGCTGACAGCAGCAATCCATTGCAATGATGAGTATGGTGAGTAATCCCCACTACTACCTAGTTAGTGTAGAGTAGTGGGGATTACTCACCAAATCCATTACATTGCAATATTTTGGCTTGACTAGCAAGTGTGTCATTGATTTTCAACAACATTGACATGTATTTACATTTTTCAGAATAACAGTCAGAACATTTGCTCGGTGGTTGCCGACTTGTTCCTGCTTTCACCAGCTGCTGTCACATTTGAGAATTTGATTCACTGTATCGTGTCCTGTCCTGCATCAGGCTACTGGGTTAGTGATAAATGGCTTGTAAACAAGTTTTAGGACGTGTTCAAATGCAAGGACTGTGTGATCATCTAATTATGTGTAGTTATGTGTTTTTAGCATGTTGCTTAACTAGGGTTTTTCCTGCATAGAGATTATGAGGCGGCCGCCTCCATTACATTTCTTGAGGCCTCCAGGCTGGAGGCTCCAGCTCTCGACAAAACTCTGATGGTAGTATTTTCTACACTTGGATGCTAGTTAGAAGGTAATCATTCATGTTACTGAACGAGAGGCGGTACATTTGTCAGGTCTGAAAGTAGTGCACAGCCAGGGACCGGTGATGAAGAGAGCCAGGCGAGTGCCGGACCACCGGACGAGAGTGCTGGACAGGGGTCAAGGCGAGGATATTCATTAGCCAAAGTCATTAGTAGTCTAGGCTAGTGTAGCCTACTTTCGACCAAGATCGCGTAGGCCTCTAGGTACCCGTAGGCCTACTCTACACAAACACAATTACATTATTTTAACGTCACTTATTGTGGTTTTGATCCACAATGGCTCAACATATTTACGTGGCTCAGAAATTACAGGGAGGGCATGACATGTGACTGCAGCCGTCCACAAACTACTAAGTTACAAAAAACAAATATAAAATAGTTGTTTATTAAAACAGAATTACCTTGTTGTGTCTTTAGGGAGGACACTGTAGCGTGTCATAGCAACCACCCTGTAACAGGGCCACATTTAGCTTTTATGTAAAGAGAATCATTATTTATTTTGCATTTCATTGTATTTCAATCAATGTTGAACAGGGCACCTTTATTTGTATGTAGGCTATACACACAAAACAGGACAAGAGCAAATCATTGTGTGTTGATGTTGACTGCTCAATGAGAATAAACATTTGAATGTACAGAATGCCTGAGAGCCATATATTGCATTATATTCCATTATATTTTGAATGGCCATCTGGTGCCTGAATATTGTGTTTTCCTTTACATAAATAATGACATTTCCACCATAAATTGATGCAGAAAAGGCACAAATCAGTGCATACAAATTCACCAGAATGCAAGAAATTAAGTGTTTGACGCTCGTTTAAGGACCCCCTGACAGCCCTGCTTCATGGGTCCCCCCGATGTCAAACGCCACTGGTACCACCTCCGCCTCATTTTGAGCCAGGAAAAACCCTGGCTAAACATGTAGTTAGATGTTCATAGCAATGTTCTTTCTTAGCTGCTAGCTAGCTACCAACGCCATGGTAGCAAACATGTTTGTTTTGATTGAGATTTGGAGGTGTACCAACATTCAAATAAGCATATCCTCTTCAACAATTTTATATATTTTTATTTCAATGAATGACACATCATTTGAAAGCTTACAATCTGCACTTTCATAATTCATGTCAGGGTGTCGGACTCATTTTTCTCTTCCATAATGTATTTAAAATGTCAGTAAAGAATGTCTTTTCAATGTTTTTCAATTGTCTTTTCAATCTTCTTACAGAGTAAGAAACAAATGAACTACAGCAAAGTACTAATTGCAGAAAGAGGAATGTAAGAATGGCCATGAACACATGTCTGCTATCTCTACTTTGATAACAAAGAGGATCAGGAAGTAGAGTGGTTTTAAACTTCCTGTTGCTATTCCAGACTGGTTCTCCCTCTGTGTAGGGACATCCACAACATCTCTTAATTATTCATTCATACATGAACAGGTATTGTATGAGGACAAATGATACAGCCTTCTCACTGTCTCCCTCGATTGTACTCCACAACATCAACATAAACTCTTGGTAACACAGTTTTTAGGATTGATTGATTGAATTGTATCCCCCCTGTGTGTTTGCCTGCTAGATTCCTTCCTTGGCTGGCACAGCAAGTCAGTCTGTGCCAGCACAAAGACCTCTTTGTTACCTCGTTTTAGTGAGCAGGCTACAATATAAGATGTGCAGAAGCACCTGGCCATGTTGATGTCAGACAGAGAACCAATACAGTGAAGCACCTCACATACACATGACATGTAGTTAGAGTTTATTAGTAGTAGTCGATCATTATTATAACACCTGAGTCAGTTGCCAGACTCGGTTGACTTTCAATATCGTACCCTGTAGCCATCCGTGCATGTAAATACCACTCTTGGTATTTGAATATTGTTTTTTTTCTGTCAGAGCATGTAGTCAATGATAGTACGAGACTGAGAAAGGGAGATTGTTCATAGGTCAGTAGTAGATGTCACATGGTCAATGAATGTTGCTCTGATTTGGTGGGGAGCTGCAATGACATTGTCCTAGTAAGAAAGTAAGTAAGTAACGTTTATTTATATAGCACAAATGTACAACAACAAGCAGCCACCCAAAGTGCTTAACAGATAAAAAGATAAAACACTAGTACAAGAGAAAAACAAGATAAAATACAGATAAAAAAGATCAAATACATTAAAAACAAGGTGCAATACAAATAAAAGTGCAAAAAGTGCAGTGTCGGGAGGCGGGCTCACCACAGGTCAAAGGTCAGGGAGAAGAGATGTGTTTTGGCTAGTTTTTTAAAAGCCTCAATGTTCTGGGCGGATCTGATGTGGAGGGGGAGACTATTCCAGAGCCTAGGGGCTGCTTTGGAAAAGGCTCTATCCCCTCTTGTTTTTAGTTTAGTCCTAGGGACCTCCAGAAGCAGTTGGTCAGCTGACCTAAGGGCTCTGGATGGAGTGTGGTGTCCTGAAGAAGAAGTGCTGTTTCCATTCAATGGCTGTTTCCATTCAACATTATGAAGTGTGTTATAGATCCTCTATGATCTGTATGACCAGGGAACACTTTACATGTTAACTAATCATGGTGACTAATCAGGGAAACTTTTAATTGCCAACTTTGTTGAGATCACTGCAAACATTTCTGATTTGCACATTAGCTTATTCAAAATGATTTGGTAAATATTGCCTAAATATTTAAGTTGTAATCTGTAATTCATACAACAACAAAGAAGGCTCCCTGCCACCTTTTTTGGTAAACAGCTGAGGGATGTGGCTGGAGAAAGTTAACCACTCTCAATATCATAGACAGGGCTATGGATGCAAGGACTGAAGATCCATGAGATCAAAATGATAGTTTTAACCATGTGTTGAAGCTATACAGTGTTGGTTTACAATTGTAAAATTGAGTAAAACAAGCGTACCCTATATGTTGGGTCTGATTCGGTAAGACAGTTGATTTAAGCTCATGAGGCATTTATACGTTATATTCTTCAATAATCGATGGCTACAGGCTATAATTAATTCAAAAATGTATATACCAATTACAGGTTTCCCCTTAAAGGTGAGTGATGTAGTATGCCTATGATCACGTTCAATATGTTATCTATATTACATTTCGTGAGCTTAGAATGATAAGGTTCTATCTGACTAGTTCAGAGATATTGAGCGTCAAAGTTTTTACATTCCATTATGTTCTGTGAGATGGAACTTTTGTATTTTATTAATTACTAACTCAAAAATGTCTAAAATTACTAACACCTAACGTCACGATTTGTTATCTCATCTTCATACTTTGAAGATTCGTTAAGTAATAGAACGATATCACATTGAATGGTGGTGGTCTGTTTTGCATTTCGCTCATACACACAGTGACATCATGAAACTTCAGGTCAACCAGATACTGTGGATGAGGCCGAGGAGCGAAACTGCGCGCGTCCCCGCCCCCTGCGCGTCCCCGCCCCCTTGGGAGAGAGCGATTTTATAAAGCTCGTCCTCGATAATCCCTCATTGCATATTCAAGGTGCGGCTTTGAAACAGGTGTCTAAAGAAAATAGCTCCTTTTGCATTTTAGAAGCGAAACTTCAACGATAGGTCAACGTTTTGCGGACTACAGAAATATTTCTAAGATATTTTAAACAGAAAACGAACTTATTTTGAAGACAATTTTGAAAACGGTTTGTGCGGGATTACCTTTTGAGCAGGTGGACAATAAATTCAGCAACAAAAAACTCTGCAACTACTGCGTTTTTTCCTTACTTAAAAGACTTTAAAATGGCAAACTCAGGACTCCAGATTTTGGGGTTTGCCCTTTCGCTACTGGGTCTGATCGGGTTAATCATCGGCACAATCTTGCCCCAGTGGAAGATGTCAGCTTATGTGGGGGACAACATCATCACTGCGGTGGCCATGTACCAAGGACTGTGGATGTCTTGTGCATTCCAGAGCACAGGCCAGATACAATGCAAAGTGTACGACTCAATTCTACAACTTGACAGTAAGTGCTGAATCAGTTACAAAGGAAATGTTCATGTGATGCACCATTATACTAATAGGTGTCTAAATCTAAGCCACTCCTTATGACTTTTAGCCTACATACACATGAGAATGAGCATCTCATTGTAGGCTAAAGGCTTTTTGTAACCATAGCCTATGTGTTCTATTATGTGGCCCATGCTTTGAGTTGATGCACTTGTTATCCCTGTGCTATTCATTAACTAAACATCCTGTGCATGACTACCCAGCCTCTTCACATTTCCTCATAGAGTTTCCTATATTGCTCAGGTAGCCCAGCCAGTAGGCCCATCTCGTGCCCTGCAGGTTCCCTCTGGCTAACCTGTGTTCTTTAGAAGACCACTCCCTGTTATCTCTGGGAAGGAGCTCAAACAATCTGGAAGGAATGTCTTCACTGTTGATTCATGGACATGGCTGGGTTGCGCTGTTACCAGGGTAATGATTATCCCTGATAGTCATTGTCCTGTGTCCTGGTTAGTGTTTTTTGTTTTGTTTTTTAGTGTCTTTTGTTTTGTTTTGTTTTTTCTTGTTTTTGTTTAGTTTTTTCTTGTTATAACTATTTCTTTTTTCACATGTTCGAAATAAAGCTTTCATTCATTCATTCTGGTCGTGCCCACTTACGTGGATGGAAAAACCCTCATACAGCGCCGGGGGCAGGGGCGCGGGCTCTAGGCGTGATTGATAAACATCACTAGTCTCTGTTTAGTCAACACCGCAGTGCATCGTGACAAAATGTCGGTTGGTGGTGTCTGACAGTCTCATTTAACTTGCAAAGTCGGCAAAAGGGCGCACTTAATTACCACTCTACCACGTTATACCAAGTACTACAACTGACTTTCCTACTCCACTGAAGACACATTATATTTTTGTTTCACTTTGTAAGTTCTTCATTTCATTTGACAGTTAAACTGAGCCCATTTGCCCTCTCATTTCCACTCATCACTAGTTTCAGACCAGGATCCCATGTGGATGAATGTCTGTGGGCACTTGTGCAATCAGTAGGCCTACAGCACATACCAGCACAGAGAACATCACTCCTGTAAATCATGTCTGCATTATTGAGCAACAGCTACATGTTACTGACCACCATCTCGATGCTTGCTGTCCTGATTAATTCCATGGCCCTATAATGCTGAGTGTTTGATTTGACAGAACTACTTGTTTTCTGTCCCTGATATGTTCTGATCGGCGGTTCGAGCCCCGGCTGGTCACATGTCGAAGTGTCCTTGGGCAAGACACTGAACCCCAAAATTGCTCCCAATGAGCAGGCCGGCGCCTTGCATGGCAGCTTGCCGCCATTGGTGTGTGAATGTGTGTGTGAATGGGTGAATGAGAGGCCATTGTAAAGTGCTTTGGAATAAGGCGCTATATAAGTCAGTCCATTTACCATTTACCTTCCCCATCTTTGTGTTAATGAATGCCTGTCATCAGCTTTGTCTCACTACTCACTACTGTTGAGTTCAGTGTGGAGGCTACGTAGTGAGTGCCATCCATTCCACTCATAGTTTCAGATTCTTTACCCATGATGAACCTGTGTAGTTATGCATTGCCTCTGTTTGCTATCACTTTCCGTTTATGGGAGTCTGCTTTAGTGGCTGTAAAACCATTTAGTGTTTGACTTGCGTATCAACATTTTGATAAAGCATATCGCTTTATTGACACCTTATCACATCTGCAAACATGAGTACAAGCGGCAGTTATGATAAACATAGTGTTATCAAAGCTGTGGTCAGATATAACAACTCAACAAATAATGGCTTTGATATCCATTCTATTGAGTGACCGTGTCATTAACAAGGAGATGAATTGCCAACAGAATGAGGACTTGTGGAATGTTGTATTATAAACTCAACTAACCCGTTTACATTTTACAACATGACTTTTCATGCTATGGTGGTTGGTGCTAGTAGGGAGGGTTTTGTTTTAAGGCTACCATTTCATGTTGAGTGTTGGAGTTTGTCTTAGGAATGGGTCCTAAATCAGCCAATCATTCAAATGTATTTGTAGAGCACTTTTCTTTTCATTTGTGAGGCCATTTTTGATCACTTTGCTGACTTTGTAGCCATTTTGATTTGAGCTCTTTTGAATGCCAGGTGCAAGCAAACTGCTTTCTGTATGTTTAACCAATGGAAAAGCAAGACATTTCTTGAGTGGCAAGGCTTGGGAGTGTTTCTGTCTCAGTGAAACCTGAACTCCCCCATCTCTGCCATAACTGGTCTGGCCTGTTCCTGCCGACTGAGCTGGTGAGGGGGAGGGGAGGCACACACACACAAACACACACACTCACTCATTCAACCCTTGAGGGTTTCCAGTTGGAGCCGGTTTCTCTTGACTACAGGTGCATTGGGAGAGGGAGTGGTTCAGGCAGTGAGACAGAGGATTAGGAGTACAGTGTAGTAGAATGATTTATATGCATGTTCACAATCACACATTGTCCCAGGTTATTGAGTGAAAAGGCCATCAACCATAAGGCAATTTACAATACACACAGATACAATTGGTTTTAAAGTATTTCAGTCTGGTTACAAAACCACTTAAACCGCTGAGTTCTCCCAACAGATCTTTGGTCAGATGAAACTACATGGTCGCGTATTTGACTAGGCAGTTTTTACTCAGTTTTTAATCATTTCTTTCTATGAAATAATACACTTTAAAAAGAGGTTGAATTCAGTGGTACTAAAGCATGTGCTCTGATTAGGAGGTTACTATATTGTCGTGCATGGTCTGAATGCCCTCTTTGGGATGGATTGATCTTTGTCACTGTTAATGGGAACACCTGTTGAATAAACTCTCTTCAACCCCTTCAGGTGCCCTCCAGGCGACGCGTGCCCTGATGATCGTGGGCATCATCGTGACGGTGGCTGGCCTCGGCGTGGCTACTATGGGAATGAAGTGCACCAACTGTGGAGGAGATGACAAGACAAAAAAGTCTCGCATTGCCATGGCAGGAGGCATCATCCTTCTGATTGGAGGTGAACTACCTTTTTAAACATTGTTGTAATTTGCTATAGATTCTTTTCATGAGCTGATCATTAAATCAGAAATTCTCTCTCTCCACGACCATAGCTCTTGCAGCATTAGTTGCCTGCTCGTGGTTTGCTCACAACATCATCCAGGCCTTCTACAACCCCTTCACCCCGGTCAACACCAAGTAAGTACTGCATCTAGCCAACTGGTCTTCACCCCTATGTTCCCTCTTTTCAACTAGAATCTTCATATCCAGTTGTCCTCTATCGGGCCTTGCACTGATGCTTGTTTAAAACACACCACACCCTGCTCCTCTCCTCCAGGTACGAGTTTGGGTCGGCCATCTTCATCGCCTGGGCAGGAGCCTTCCTGGATATAATCGGAGGTTCCATGATGGCAGCTTCCTGTCCTAGGGGCAAAGCATCTACACCCAGGTACCCCATCGCCTCCACCCGACCCCCCAGCAGCACCAAGGAGTACGTCTGAGCAGTAGCGCCCCGTGGTGCCAGGAGGCTGAAGGAAAACATCCAGATCAACATCGGTCCAACACAAGATGGCATTTAGTTCCTGCCAATGATAGGCCTACTTAACATTCTGTAGGCCTACGATTCTATAGGCCTTCCTGTTTGTTTTTAACTACTTGTTTTTATTTTATTTTTAATATCCTCTGTTACTTACTTGATATGAGGATGCCATTGTAAGAGAAATCTGCATTTTATGTTCATTTGTATTGTAGAGGACTGCTCATAATGTTTACCACTGTCTAAAGGAGAGCATATAGTGAGTGAGTCAGCCTCAGGGAGAGCCTCTGCTTTTTTACCCTCCTCCTCCTCCTCCTCTCATATCATCACTCCAGTTCTCCCATGTGTGTTACTGTAGCCTACATGAACAGGCCAGATGATTGTAAAGGTGAAAGGACCGTAATGTTCTGGCATTGTATGATGTGACCTCCAACCCTCACCCAACATCTTTGAATAGCCATATCTTGGTATTCTAAGATGTAACTGTGCCTTTTTGTGTAAGTGTGCCTAAGTGTGTAAGTGTAAGTGTGCCTTCTTTTACCTGATTATGCTAGATATCTTGATTCCAATGAATGAGGGGGGTGACGCAATATGACAAAATCAGTAAAGACAGTTGTTTTTGGTGCCATTGTTTTTGTTCCAGACATGTTTTTTTGGGGGGGGGGTTATTAGTGGCTCAGTTTTATGTAAGGACAGACGGAGCAGAGTCCTCTGAAGATCATTACAGTGTTGGCCACTAAAGACCCTGCTTGAAGGAGGACATCTGTTTAGATAGATTAGTTTTCCCAAGGTCCAGTGATCAAGTGCCTGAGAGTAAAGTTGGCGGGGGGGTCTTATTCTCTTATCACCTGGACCTTGCTAAAACATCTCTTCCCTGTAACTTTCACTGGGTTTGCTGGAGTTATGTACTGTATACAGTGGTGTACTGACGTCACACGTGTTGTAATCTAGACCTCTCCCTCAACATCAACAATAGGATTGTGAACTATAGAAATCTGTTTGATCGATCGAGTAGACAAGACTTGCTCTCTAAGCTCTCACTGTGTCAATGAAGATTTTCACTTTGAAGGGAATTTCTGTTATGTTCCCAAGAATAGAGTTATAATACTTGCTGCCACATTATAGAATATTTAACATTTTTTAAGAGGTTGTGTTTTTTTTTTGTTTTTTTTGTGATTTGCCTTATGTAAATAAAACAAATGGTGAAATTGTACATTGTTTTTGGCTTACTGAAATTACTTTGTGGGATTTTTGTTCTGAAAACAGTGTTTCCACAGTACTTAAACCTAGCCAGTACTTTCAAATCTATGAGGGGCCATCAAGAACTGCATAATGGGTATGGGGTGTAGAGATGCCACTAGGGGTAGTGGTGGTCTAGTGGATAGTGAGTTGGACTTGAGTTGGACTTGGGATCGGAAGGTTGTGAGTTCAAATCCCGCCTGAAGCCACACCACTACTAGTGTGCCCTTGGGTAAGGCACTTAGCCCTCAGTTACTCCAGGGGGAATGTCCCTGTAATTCGTAATTGTAAGTCACTTTGGATAAAAGCGTCTGCTAAATGACAAAATTAAATTATTATGCCCAAGAGTAGTGACAGCATGAAGGGTGCCGTGTAGTTAACTATGGTGGGACTTTCTATGAGCTGGAAAAGCATGGACCAATTGGATCAACCCATGGTCTTCAATAGACTTATGTATGTATAGATTGTAAATGGATTTCAGGTGCAGGACACCTCTACAAATCTACTGCCAATAAATGACTGACCTGACACAGCAATGTACGTGGCCGTGACACCTGCGAGTGTCTGTGAAAAACAGATCTCCTGCTATGATTAGTTTGGGTGTCCTTATCAGCTGTCAAAAGGCTCTCTGTGTGCCTAAGCTGTCATGGCTGTTAACAGAAGCTCTGTCTCTATTTCAGACTCTTGTGCCAGGTAGTTCCACCCATTGTGGTTTTGGTGTTTTGTTGCTATGCCATCTGACGGATCATAGGACAGCCTCCGCAGTGCACAGCACAGTTATTAGAGCTTGAGCTGCATTTTTATGTATGAAAGGTGCTATATAAATAATGCTTATTATTATTATTAGGATGAGGGGTTAGACACTGGAGCTGCACTCCAGCCAGGGCCGGCCGCTGGCATAAACAGTCTATGCGGTTGCTTAGGGCCACAACCACTAGTAGGGGCCACACTTTTGCTGTCGATTTAGCTCAAGCTACCACCTGCCAATCAAAAACTCTGCTACCCCTGTCGACCAATCACCCGTCACTCAAAACCTCCACCCCCCCCCCCCCTGACAAAACGTGGAGGTGGGGGGGCACAAAAAAATCTTGCTTAGGGCCACAGAAGTCCTTGGGCTGGGCCTGACTCCAGCACAGCAGGTGACAGTGACTCACCCACAATTTATTTACACCTACTCAAATCACAGAAGATGAAGAGGACTACATGGCGTTATATTCTGTATAATCACAGTTCATTTAGGGGAGTGTGCTCTCGAGTGGTTAGAACTCTATGGTATGATATGGTTTTGGTGTGAGCATGTTTTGCCTGAGGCATTATGCACCATCCCGAATAGCAAACAAGTGTTTTTGTTGTAGGTAGCATATTCAACTAAACAGAACACAAACACAAAACAGGTTTTATTTCAAAATGAATTGCAGATTTAATCAAGTCTACACAAGAATTGTTTGAAGAGCTTAAGGCAAGTGAGACAGGTGAATAAAAACTTCTGGGCAGGGCACTGTTTGTTCCTTTGGCTTTATCGCCATCTTGTGGTGCATATCAAAATCATCCTAACAATGCAGCAATAACATTTCAATACGTTTAAACGATTCTGTTTGATGAGTAGGAGAATCTTCTGAGCATGGTATGTTAGATCAGTATTGTAATATGAAGTCCTCAGACTTAAGTGCATGCAAGAAGTTGGTTACATTTAGAATGTTGGAGTTATCCAATCTGCAGAGGTACATATTACAGCTCAGGAGTACCAGTAGTCTAGCATGAAGAGGCTAAGTACCCAATGGTTCCACACTAAAAACGTACACATATCTTATCACAGTTGGACCAGCCAGGTGAGGGCATTATCATAAGCAGATTGTAGGCTGCAGACTGTAGGAAAGGTCACAGTGACAACCCTTGTCCCTTTGGTAGAATTAATGTGAAGTTTGACTATGTTGTTCTAAGCTAAGGCTTTGATTATGACATGTTGCTTATTACCGATATTAACTACAATAAATTAAAGATTGTCTCAGTCTTCACATTGATTCATACAGAAAAAGTAATAAATAATGATTACATCTATTACATTATTACAGGGAGAGTGTTGAGGACCATCAAAGGCTAAATCATCATATCTTTTAACATAATGTGAAATAAAAGAAAGATGTATCGATACAGTATCTGAATACAATGCTGTTGAAATACTGTACTCATGCTGAACGGCCATGATATTCAAGGGATGTAAACATGGATGAGATGCATATTTGTTTTTGCCACTAAGACAGCTATTCTCACCTTTACATTTAGGTGGAATACGACAAACACACACACACGCACTCACACTCACACACACACACACACGCACACGCACACGCACACGCACACGCACACACACACACACACACACACACACACACAGTTACAAAGTTACAAAAGTAACCTGTTTTGCAATGAGACACCCATTGGGTGAAGCAGTTGGGGTGGAGTGTTCCAAAGGCATAAAACTATAAACAGGTCAACACATTTTTAGGGGGCAAATCTTCATAGGGGGGCAAATCTTCATAGACCTCTAGTGCTTTTGCTTCAGCTTGCTCGGCCTCACATCTATCCTACTTGCTCCATCTCCAAAACAGCAGCTCCAGTGCAGGTTTTTCCTCTATTTCGTTCAACACCTTCCTGTGTCAAGGAAGCACTAAACTACAGGGGATGCACATGCTGCTCTTGTAAACTGCGTTGGGCACCTGAACTGGGTAGGTACTCTCCAGGTAGTATATCCTAGAACTTAGTTACAAATTAGCACATTGAGTCTAGATAGTCTCACAGTGTTTAGGCAACAGGAGAGAGGTTCAGTGATATGGGGAAGAGAGGGTCATTGTTGTTCATGATGTCATCCAAATCCTCGTCCTCTATGACCACTGTAAAAAAATAAAAAATAAAAAATAAAAGAATTATGGAAAAAAAACATTTCCACATTTGTGTGACAATTGTAACATGATCCGCTTGAGTTAATCAAGCCTTCATAAAAAAAAACTTTAGGAAACTATGGATTCTTTAGAGATAATGTCATAATATTAAGGATATCATCCATTATCACTTAAATTTGACTTGCTGAATGTGGATCTAATGCACATCATTAAATTACACTACATATAGGCCTATACTGTATAGTGCCATGGTGTGGCTAACATTTGATCTTTAAAATACTTCAATGTGAGGTTATTCGTTAGGAGACTATTTGCCTTTCATTTTAGGAACAAATCTAGCCTCATTAATTAATCTTCGGCTTCATTATTCTGCCGCACTCACCTTTCTTCGACCGTCCGATTTGCCCTAGCTTCGGGGCCCGTTGGCCCAGTCTCCGCTGGGGGGAGTCGAAGCTCAGCGCGCCCCTGTTGAATCTAGTCCCCAAACCTGGCACCTCACCCGGCTCCTCGCGTGGGCTCACTGGGCTGGGCTGGAGCACACCGGAGGGGGGTAGAAGCTCCGGCATTCCCACCATACCATACATTTCCCTCGGTTGAGTTGCGCTCTCACGGGTGGTCTCAGGCTCCGTGTCCGTATGGAGATGTGTCGACACCTTCTCCTCGTCCTTGCTTCCGCAACAGTACAGCATGCAGGAGACGGGCCGATATGTCCGTGGCGAGGATGAGATGATAGATATTGTTGTCGCGGTCTGAATGCAAATGGAGATTATGACAGTATTGACATAAGTCAAGAAATCAACTGGACACATTTCAAACTTCTACTCTATTGATCGGGTGTTATTTGATGTGGGTGAAATGCAAAGACCATGAGATGGTTTTCATAAGAACATGCAGTGCAAAAACTCACGAGGCAAACAACTATAAAAAAAAAAAAAAAAAAAAGACGCGTCCTTTATACTGAGTAACACTGATTTTGTTTACGTCGGCAGACAAGACGCTCTGTGCGTTCATACTATGCGCAAACCCTTTACGCTATTCTTCCAGTCGTTGGCCGAATGATATTGTACATTGTCAAACTAATTTGCCGATGGCATATGAATGATTCAAGTAAAATATGTGTATTAGCCTACATTAATTCAAACCTTAACCAGTGGTTAGCAGCACGAAGGGTCCTCTTCACAGTTTCCCCATTGCAATATGTTGTTGTGTGCTTTTTAGTTGAACATTTGCCCACTCCCAATACGCACAGTTTCTACGTCTTAAAGGTATAGTGGACCCGCTATGATCACGCACCGAATTGTCATAGCGCACCGAATTGTGAAGAAATGTTGAAATAGTCTAAATGAATGCGATTAGCTAATGTACTTTCGCTGTATACTGTTTTTCTTACTATTATTTTTAAATGACTAGACTTTTTAAATAGGCACTACATTTTATAAACACTGTTATATATGTCTGTTTTTATTGTATGTATGTGACCTATGTGTGTTTTTAATGTGGATAACGTATTCATGAACTGCACAAAGCCTGTCAAAGGAGAATTACAGACAATAAAGCAATCTTGAATCTTGAATCTTGAATCTTGTATGCACAATGCCTAATGTGTATCAATGTATCAATCACGCCCAACTCGAACTTCAATAAATACACTCTCTCTCTATATCGTCCTATGTTGACAAGCGAGTTTGGTATTGATCTTTAGGAGTCCCATTGTTAGCCTAATAAATGTAGACCATTTATTTTATTTTATTTTGTATTGCCAAAGAGAGTAAGTGGTAGGCCTATTTCAGTGATGGCTTGGTTATAGCTACTCAATTGTGTATGTCATGTCACATGTGTCATACCTTTTGTGTAATGTGTTGATATATTAATTATTATATTCTATATAATATTTTCCACATTAAATGGGTCAGTGTATTGCTGTGTATCTTATACTGTAACAGCCTCACCTCTTTCTGTCTCTCTATGCTGTCAATAAATAAGGACCTTAATCCTTGTGTGATGTAAGTGTTCAGGTCTGACTAGCTTGGGCAGTTCTCAGATTGTTTGCCAAGATGCGCTTGAGAATCACATTCTTCTTCCAGCTCTCATGACAGACATTACAGCTTTCAAAAGTGGATGTCCACAGATCAGTCCCACTGCTCTCTCTCACAGACACATACACACACAAGGTAAGAGATTAATAATTTGTGTAATGTCGAAGTAGGACAATCAATTGTTGATTTTAGAATAGATTATAGATAGCCTAATGATGGGCTGGTTTCACAGACAAGGCTTAAGCCTGGACTAAATCACACTTTCAATGTAAAATATCCATTGAAATTGCTTTTTAGTCTAGGATTAGGCCTTGTCTGTCAGTTTCACAACGATACCATGTTTTGGGGTACAATATGAGTTATTATCATCTCCACAATATGTATGGTATAATTGGATTCACTCTGAAGATGGAATTTCAGGCTCTGTTGAACTTCAGACTCTGTCTTAGCCAATGTTCAGTTAGTTTACCTTGATGATGGTTTTGTCCATATATCTAAATGTGTCTGTTTGAACAATGATGATCGGCGGTATTAGTCCCACTTTTGGAAGTTAAACTGTCTCAAGAAAAACTCAGGCCCTGAGTCATGTATTAAGAATGTCCTCTAATGAATGTCCTCTTTGTAGATAAGACGTCACCATGCCATCAAAGACATCAAAATTGGTTATCAAGCAGCCTCTCCCTGTCATGGTCTCCAGAGTGTCTGACGAATGGGGCTCTGGAATCTGTGCTTGCTGGGAGGACATACCAGATTGTAAGTGTGTATTAATGTGTCTTTATGCGTTTAATGTTGTGCATTTGTCTAAAGTAAATGAATCATCTAGTCATCATAAGCAAACATCTGTGCTAGGACTAGGTCACAATGCTAGAATTTGTTTTTATTTGTAATATTTGTTTAATTGTTAACAGTTGAGGAATTGTGTGTGTGTGGGGGGGGGTGGTGGTGTATGTATATATGTATGTATGTATGTATGTATGCATGTATGTATGTATGTATGTATGTATGTATGTATGTATGTATGTATGTAGGTATGTATGTAGGTATGTAGGTATGTATGTAATGAATCACTTGTCTGTGCATATATCTGTGTCAAAGTGTATTTTGTGTGTGTACGGTACGTTTATACACACGGTTGTTTAATTTGTGCTTTATTCCCGATGCCAAGGCTGTTTTGCATGCTGGTGTTCTCCCTGCCATGCCTGTAAAATTACCAAGGACTACGGACAGTGTCTCTGTCTCCCTCTGCTGGACTTTACCTTCATCCCACCCGTCAGATTGTCAATGAGGGTTTCAATGCGTCATCACTACGGCATCAGAGTAAGGACAATCAGACTTTAGACTCCGGGGAGAGAAAAAATTCCCTATTTACTAATCTCGTATAGATAGTAAATGCTAATCCAGCCACAGGCCGTGTACAGCTCGGAGGCCCTGTGTTTAGCTTTTTCTTCATTAAAAAACCCCCAATATGTTTGTGAACATTTCTCCCCCACTACTATATAAATTAGTTTCTGGTACCGGATAATGTGCCAAGTCATGTTTGCTCTCTGTGTGTACTGTTGTCTTTAAACATGGCTAACTCTCTCTTCAGGGCACCATGTGTAATGACTGTGTGTATGCCGCCTGCTGCGGTTCTTGTGCCTGGTGCCAAATGTCCAGAGAGATGAAGAGGCGTAACCTCCCCATCGTCCTCGTCAGCACCAAGATCATATGAACTTCTTAACAATTTTCATTACATTTTCACTGCCACACCACATCCATGCTGTCATCATCACCATCATCCTCATCCTCATCATCATCATCATCATCATCATCATCATCATCATCATCATTTTCAGAAAGATATTTGAGTTGAAAAGTAAATTCAACAGATTATTCGATTCATTATTTATTTATTTAGATATTATCAAACAAGAAGTAATACACTATGTACAGTAAATAAATAGTTAGTGTAGTGTATGCTTATATGTATTACATGCTGCATAAATGTGTCTACTTTTGTATGTCATATATGCCTAATGAAATTGAAATATTAAATATATGTTATGTTAAAATCATCTTGTGAATCAATTTAACCTTTTTTATCTGTATTTCTTTATCTCAGAACTCCTGACATTTCACACGTTGTGTCAGTCTGTACAAGGCTATAGATGTGTTACTCAGATACTGACTTGACTGTTAGACCAGCCTATCTCTCTCTCGCTCGATCTCTCTCTCTCTGTCTCTCTCTCTCTCTCTCTCTCTCTCTCTCTCTCTCTCTCTCTCTCTCTCTCTCTCCTCTGCCCTACCTTTCGGTTGACCCATTCAACAGATCATCCACAGATGCAAATAAGTTGGTTACATTTAGGCCTCCTAAATAGGCCCCTCATGATTATAAATGTTTCTTGAACTATTTAATTCACATTGACATTCTTTTAAACCTCCACATAAGCACTGGGAATACTGTATATAAAGTCAGCTGGTTCTTAATCAAATTACAACTTACAAGTCCGTTGTGAACCAGCTGATGGTGACTCTTACCTTCAGGAGAGCTGATAATGACAAGAAAATCATATTTGTAATCATTCTAGAATGTTTGCTTGTTATTTTCTTAACACAGATCATCCCCTGCATACTCAAGTGTTATGTAGTTGTTTCACTTTCCATATTTAAATGCACCAGTGTGACGGACTGGATAGGAGCATGATTAATATACAATAGTATGTAGATATTGTGGTCTAGACCTCCCTCTGTAGATGAGTGACAGCTGCTGGTAAGAGAGATAATAAAATCTCTAGTTCAGTAATTATAGTTCTCATAACTTTAATCTGACCAAGAGCACAAACCCACAATTTTACAATGTGTGTTAGGAAACTGATCTCCGAACCTGTATGAAAACATAGTATCCATGACAACCAGCATGGTTGCTCTGTGACTGCGTCGATGACCTAGCAGTGTGTGATTGACCCCTGTGTCAGTTATGTCTGGCTAGTCTACATGTGTCTGTTTGTCAGTTCTATAATGAGATTTCCTTAGCCTGTCAATCACGTTCTCATCCCAGCCAGCATGTGACCGACCTTCAACGTTGAAATGTAGTGTCAGTTGCTGTTTCAACATTGAACAGTTTTGAAACAATGTTTAATGCAAAATGTCCTTTTAAAATCGAAACAAAATTCAACAGCGATTCAACCTTGCTCCTTGACGTTGATTCACCCGTGAATACATATTAAAATGCCAGCTGGGATTAAGTTATATTTAAATGTCATTGTGTTTGTATTACTCTCTCTCTCTCTCTCTCTCTCTCTCTCTCTCTCTCTGGGAATGAGGGCAGGGTGAGGAAACACTTTGAAAAATATATATGAAAATATATATGACAGGGTTCCAGATTACGAAAGTGCAGATTGTAAGCATTCAAATGATGTGTCATACATTGAAATCTGAAAATAGTTGAAGATTATTGGTTATAAGCTTATTTGAATGTTGTTACACCTCAAACCAAATAGCAGAGAAAAGCGCTCTGAATCAAAACACACACAAAACAGCTGCTACATTGGGGACCTGTTTTCACTCATAAACGCTACTTTTAGAACTATAGGCTGAAATTATATAAATTATACTTTTTTTTTGTATATATTTTTTTTTTTTTACAGTCAAATTAAGTGGAATAACCTGATGAGACACAATACTTATGTAGCGTCAGTTTCTATGAAACAGAAACAAGGTCCTTCAAGGAGGTTATTTTCCACATGCTCTTACATGACATAAAGAGACATGAACATCCTGTTCCATCACATTCACATAATGTGTTTGTGTGGGAGATAAAGAGATGTCACAGCCTCTCAACGTCATGTGTTTCCTCTTTCAATCTATGATCTCTCTGCATACCTTTAACTTTACGCCTGTCTATACAGATTATGAAGAGGAATTCTTTTTTGCACACTTCCTCATTGAACCAATGATTTGTTCTTATTTTTCTTTGTTCTTTGTTTTGCGTAACACACTTTGTGACTGCTTTGAAAAGTGCTATATAAATAGTTAGGAAAAGTTGTTAGGAAACATTATGATAATATGGTTATTATTAGAGCTGTCAATCTTAACGCGTTAACGATCGCGGTTAATTTGGAAACCTTAACATGCATTTCTTTATTCTAACTGCCAAAATACAAGTAAATACTATTATTTTAAACATGTGATTAATCATGATTAATCTGATTAATTTCAGAATATGATTGTGATTAGCTTGATTAAAAATTGTAATCGATTGACAGCACTAGTTATTATTAACCATCAGCCATTAACTATGGCAGAATGTAAGATGATCTACAGATGGCCTACTACAGCTATCATAACCATGACTGCAAGTGTGACATGGTCTGGTGAAAAGGTCCGCATGCAAATGACCAGAAATTATTATTGTTTATTTTTCATATTCCCGTCCCGCTTATAGGCTACTGGGTTAGTGACACATGGCTTGTAAACAAACTTACGTTGTAGGATGTGTTCAAAAGCAAGGACTGTGTGACCATCTAACATCTAATTATGTGTACCGTAGTTATGTGTTTTTAGCATGTTGATGTTCTACCAGCATGTTGTGATGTGCTCAACATGCAGTTAGATGTTCACAGCGATGTTCTTTTTTGAGCGATTTTTTAAGCATTGTTCTTTGGTAGCAAACACGTCTGTTTTGATTCCGAGCGATTTCCTCCGGTATTTGGTTTGAGGTGTACCTACATTCAAAGAAGCATATCTTCTTCAACCATTTTACAATCTGCACTTTTATCATCTGTAAAGAACTGAAGAACTGACTTTTTTTCCAGACCCAGTCTATTAGCATCTCCAGAACGCCCTCTCAAGAAAACAATATTTTAGGTTTTTTTTCATCTGAAACAACACTTAATGGACAAAGATTAACATTGCTACTTTTTACTTTAAAAACAAACAAGTTCCTTCTCTGATCCAGGTCATCAAGGAGGAGGAGTTGCCCGCGTTCAGGTTTTGCAGCATTTTATTTGCAGCATTGTATTGTGTACTCTGACAGACATTTCCCATTACACCTGATTAAATCTAAGTTATCTTCATCATTGTCTCTGCACCTTCAAGGCTTTCAATCCAGGATATCCAGAACTATAAAGGTAAGATAGATGCTCAAGGGTTGGGGGGTTTATTAATAGTAATTCCTACTCGTTAACCACATACAGTACTTACATAGAAAGAAATAATATTGAGAAGGTAGATACTTATAGAAAATGAATGTAAAATGAATGATTTCTGGCCGCTTCCTTGCTACCTCTGGTGTGAACGGTACTTTACTGACCAGGAGCTACAAAATCGCCTGCTGTCTCACAGGTCGCATGTCTGTTGTGATGTGTCGCTAGTGGAGTGTGTCTGATAAATGCAGCATGTATGGCTTATCTATAATTCATTCATCCATAATTATTATTATTATTATACCACACAAAAAATCCGACCCTGCCTTTACCTTATAGGAGCTACAAAGGACATTTTCACTATACTACAGCATATAATGGCCTTGCAGGGATTGTGGAGTGATAGTGTTTAAAAGTAATAGGCCCCCACCAATGCTTCGATTGACGATGGTATTAGTGTATTGATTTTTCCTGGCTGGTACAGCCACTTTGTTGTCAAATCCTAGCTTGTTATAGAAAGTAGTTAAATCAAAACTAGGCTATACTGTGTCTGAATGCATTCCCTGTACTATACATTAGGTTTATTGTCAATAAAAAAAATATTCACTCAAACATTTTTTCTAAACCTCCCATGCCACAATAGTACATGTACTGTATGTGTGTCTGCAGGCAGGTCTGATCACCATGACTGCAAAAGTGGTGGTCCGTCACCAGGTGGAGTCTCCACTGAAGGGCTGGAGCTCTGACCTCTTTGACTGCTGTCAGGACATGAATTCCTGTGAGTCTAAATAGCCATAAGTTATTCATTACCTTTACCAACAATCATAAAGTATCCACTAAAAAATATTAGGCATAGCTTTAAAAACCAATGAATAGTCATTAAACCTGTAGCAGTAACGATAAAGTAACAGTTTTAACAGTAACAGTAACTTGTTGCACTCACTGTTTCATTTTATAATGAGAAGGTGAGTTTGTGTGTGTGCAGGTTGTTATGGTTTCTGGTGCTGTCCTTGTCTTGCCTGCACCACCACCAAAAACTTTGGGGAGTGTATGTGTCTGCCCCTGCTGGACCTCCTAGGCCCTGCATGCATGATAGCCTTCGACGTGCCCCTGTGTGCACCACCTGCATCCCTGGCCCTTCGGGTGGCTGTACGCCACAAATATGGAATTCAGGTGCATTTCCATCTTAACAGAGATCACACAATAGATCAATCAATCACTATAAGAGGTGCTGTTTCTGCATGCCTGTGTTTGTGTTAGTGGGATAGTTGGTGAGTTCTGTGTACTGTAAGTGTTGAGCAAGAGTGTTTTTGTGGGTCCACAGGGCTCTATCTGTGGGGACCTCATGGTGTCATGCTTCTGTAACCCGTGCTCCTGGTGTCAGATGGCCCGGGAGATCCGAGAGCATAACAAGAGCTACACTATCATAAACATCCAGCCAGTGGCCATCAGCCACCAGCCTCAATTTATGGCACCTCAAGTCTACATGACCAACCAACATAACTTTGTCATGACTGGCCCCACCATGGCCACCAGTCCCCCTGTCTTGACTAGTCCACAGTTCCCCACCATGGCCACCAGTCCCCCTGTCATGACTGCTAGCTCATTTGACACTACCAACAATAACCCTCCTCCCTTTAACCCCCAAGTTGGTTATGGGGCCTCAGCCCCAGTTGTCCCTGACACATCTCAGCAAATTATGAAATACTGAGCTCTGCTGTTTCAAATAGTCAGTGCAGTTGTTTTGATGTCTGAACTTGCTGTAAGGTTCACAGTCAATAAATGAAATAGATAGGAAAGAATGTGAAAGAAAATGTGTTTTATTGGGGCTTTTGCTCTGACAGCTACTTTTCAAAAATGGAGATGCAACACTAGAGAATAGAGCTTGTTGCATTATTGTTTAATGTGAGAGCAGTGAAACAAGTGGACTCTCTCTTTCTCTATTGTTCACTACAATATCTTTGTTGAAAGTTGCTCCTTTCACAGGCGTGACGTCACATTCCAGAGCCTACCTTTCAGAGAGAGATTATAGAATAAAACCGCTTTCTTTTGATACACACATTACTGTGATATTTTAAAACCTAGAGTTAATATCTAGTATCTATAATATAATTCTATTAATAATATCATATTTATAATATCACCATTATGTATAACTGCCTTGATTTCCTCTGTGAATGTTATTTTCAAATGTTTTATTATGTAATAACACAGTTTTGCCATATAAAGTGATGCTTTTGTGTCTACTTAGCGGTCATTTGTGAAATTCAGTCATAGTTGGTAGTTGGAATCAGGTGTCTAATGTTGGACTATAATAATCACGATTACTACCCTTGGCAATATGAAAGTTCTAAATTGTCCTGATCATTGATCCATACCATAGACAGTGCCCTGCATTAGTAATGGGACAGTGAAGTGTTTTATTATATAAAAAGTGTTTGTTATATACCATATTTGATGGTATTTATATGAACATATGACAACATTATTTATACATAATCCCTCTATTTCAGGGCACCAAAAGTAATGGGACAATTGGCTTGACAAGTGTTCTGTTTTGGAGCTGTCAATGTCTATTATTGGTTCTAGGCTTTGTGTTTGCCTTTGGAGTCTGCTATATCAGACATACAAGACCATTTGTTTACATGTACCCATGTTGTGAGGGAAATGTTTACACAAAATGTTCAGGATAAGCAATAGAGCTCTAATCTCTACAAAATATGAAGGTGCTGAAACCTTTCCGATTTTAGTGTCATTAGATTGGAGAAAAGACTAATACATTCATAGAGGGATCTAGGGTCTCACAAGCTTAACAAGGCTATTGGGTAACAGAGGGATTAGATTGTTGTCCAGAAGAACAATAGCTGGGGTAAATAACTCCCTCTCCTTCATTCTCTTTTATGTTAGCATTTATTCTCCTGAAATGTTTGCGTGTGTTTTATGGGGAAATAGTGCTTAATTCCATCTCTAGACACAGTTTGGACTGAAAGAGGGCTTTAATCGGTGGACCCCAGCCACCAGAGGAAACATTGAAAAAGAGAGAAGTGACAGATCACCCAGCATCAAGGTAAATCTGACCCCCATCTAAATCACTTCATGCTTTGTTGTTTGCTACTAACTATTGGCATCTGACATACTTATTTCACGTTTGTTAACAGCTTAGATTTACCTCAAGCATAGAATGAATGTCACTAGAAATAACACTAATGTCACCAGTAACAGTGTGTGATTGTGGGTAATCATGATTGCTCTGTAGATTCTGATGATTTCACACTAAAATCAACAGGTCAATTCACTTGCAATGTTGCAACAACCCCAAATACCTCGTCAAGAGGTGTGTACCTCCTGACATACTGGTTCGGGTGTTGCAATGTCAAATCATCTGTGCTTTCTTATTTTGCATCCTTTGCAATTCAAGATATAGAGATACTATTTTCCTTTTATTGCCTGAGTTTGAGCATTCTTTATGTGCAGTAGTAAACCTGTTGGTACACTGTTGCTTCCTTCTTTTACTTGTTGAACCATGACAGTTCTCTTTCTTCTGTGTAGGTGAGAGCCATGTCTGAGTCTGTGCGGAGAGCTCTGCTCCTGCCCTCCCTCCTCTGGCTCCTCCTTCCATTCCTCCTCCTGGCGCCGCTCCCTGGTTTCCATGGCAGCAGGATCCTGGTCATGCCTATGGATGGCAGCCACTGGGTGAACATGGAGGTGCTGGTGAAGGAGCTCCATGGGCGTGGCCACCAGATGACTGTGATACGGCAGGCAAACAGCTGGTTCATCAGAGAGCACTCACCACACTACACCTCAGTCACAGTGACACTGGGAAGCGCAGATATCCGTATGAGCTTTTTTGAGGATGCAGTGCGGAATGTACTGGAGGGCCGCCGGCAGGGCTCATTGGTGGGCACCTTGGTCCAGATCAGGGAACTGTTCTCCATCCTGAGAACTGTGCACAAGGCCACCTGTACCATGCTCTCCATCATTTTGGAGGACAGGGCTCTGATGGCACTGCTCAGGGACCCGGGGTTTGACATCATGCTGACAGACCCTGGCGTGCCCAGTGGCGTCATCCTAGCACATTACCTTGAACTACCCATGGTCTACAATGTGCGCTGGATGAGCTTCGGAGAAGGCCATTTCTCCATTGCCCCCTCTCCGATCTCCTATGTGCCTGTACCAGGCTCTGCGATGACCGACCGGATGGGTTTCCTCCAGAGGACACGGAACCTCGTGCATTATGTCATAAACCTTCTTCAGGAGCGCATGTTGGTTATTCCCATTTACAGTGACCTACTGCACCAGCACTTCCCCCCTGGCGCCGACTTGCTGGCCATGCAGCGTACTGCAGACGTGTGGCTGATGAGGGTGGACTTTGTGTTTGAGTTCCCCCGCCCCTCTATGCCTAATGTGGTCTATATAGGGGGGTTCCAGTGTCGACCTGCCAAAGCCCTGCCTGCAGAGCTGGAGGCCTTTGTACAGAGTTCCGGGAACCAGGGGGTGGTAGTAATGTCCCTGGGCACCCTGATTGCTGCCCTGCCTAAGGAGGTAACCGAAGCTGTTGCTGCTGCCTTTGCCCAGCTCCCACAGAAGGTGATGTGGAGGTTTGGGGGAGAGAGACCCTCCTCTCTGGGGAACAACACTCTACTGCTGGACTGGCTCCCACAGAACGACCTCCTGGGTCACCCTAAGACCCGCGCTTTTGTGGCTCATGGAGGGACCAATGGTATCTATGAGGCCATCTACCATGGGATCCCCGTGCTGGGCCTGCCTCTTCTCTTTGACCAGCAGGACAACCTGTTGCGTCTTCAGGCCCGGGGGGCGGCCCGGGTTCTGGAGCCAGCCACGCTCACAGAAGGTGAGTTCCTGGAGGCACTGCAAGATATCCTGAGTAGAACCTCTTACCGCCGCAGCATGCAGAGACTTTCCCTCCTCCACCGAGACCAGCCTCACCAACCTCTGGACCACGCAGTCTTCTGGATAGAGTATGTCATCCGTAACAAAGGGGCTCCACACCTCCGTACTGAGGCCTACAGCATGGCTTGGTACTCCTACTACAGCCTGGATGTGGTGGCATTACTCCTGATTGCGCCATTGGGGTGTTTTTGGGCTCTGTTTTCTTTCATGAAAGTGCTACAGAAATGGAGGTCCAAGAGAAGGATGACCCAACTAGAGAAGAAGAACATTTGAGAACATGACAAACATTGACACAAAGACAGCAGATAAAATAATAAAAATAGAGAAGACTACCCAATCTGATAAAAGGAAAATCAATAAGGAGTTAGGCAGAGTAAAGTGTGTGATCTACTGCCCAGAGATTATGTATGGAGATTTGGAACAAAGAAAAACAACAATAGCTCTATTTCTTTCTTTCTTTTTTCTTCTTTTGTGTACTGAAAATAAATCAACTAGTGGCTAGAATGGAAAATTGTATTTTCATAAATTCAAAATAGAGAAAAGTTGTATGTGAAATGAGATAGGGTGAAGGTTAGGTGAAGGATTGTGGGGGGTTGACACTTGGAGTCTCGGGATGTTGCGAAGCCAAGGCAGTACCCCCTGAGAGATCTATGGTAGACTATTGGAAACCAGACATGGAGTGGAGTAGGAACGCAATTGCAAGAAACAACAGAATACACGTTAGTTTGGATGGCAATGGCATTAAATACTGGCAGTTTGGTGATCAAGTAGAGAGGTTAGAGATGTATGGATTGTTATAGGACTGGTATGCAGCTTGTTCTTGTTGAGCGGCAGCGCACACAAATATGGAGAATTAGAGAAGTTCAGGACATGTGGTCCGTCGTCCTGAAATTCAATAATTACATAAATAACAAATGTTTGAACTTCATCCACGCAAGGCAGCGCAGTCAGGAGTAAGATTAAGGTAAACATTCTAAGAAACATGATGCAAACATTATATAATATATATATATTTTTAAAATAATATATATATATATTTGTTTAGATTGCTGTCTGCAATATGTTGGTTTGAGAGAGTGGAACCTCATGGTGTTTCAAGACAGCTAGTGATGATAAAATGACAACATGGGCTTGCAAAATACATGGATTGCCATAACTTCTCCAGTTTATTACCACAGTTTATTACCACAGTAGTGTTCTGAAAAGTGTAAGTGTAAACTCAATCAAATTGCCGTGGTTTAATCCATATTTAATTGAATACACCTGGACAACATTGCTCATGGTTTAAATCACCTGCTGTGCACCATGAGCTTGAGCTAAGATTTAAGGTGCGTGCAGACAGAGTGGAGTACAGTCTACAAGAATGCAAAAAAAATGTGCCCAGCAAAGAAACACACATTCTTTATTTCTAGACAACATCAATAGGCTATACTATTACATGTTTCTACATCCTTGCCAATACTTGGAAAAAGGCTTTGCTGTTTATCATCGCTATTGATATTTAAATTGTTATTGATTAGTACACACACAAAGCGCAAAATCTGTTCCTGGCGCAAGGCGTACAATTTCTACTTTTGAGTTTGAGGAGTGTACCTGTCTGCCCCTGGAGCTCCATTCTTGGTGTCCTTTGAGGTGCCCATCTGCATGTCACCTGCATCCCCGGTCTTTACAGGTTGCCATACACAACAAATATGGAATTCAGGTGTGTTTCCCCCTGACTAGAGATCACAGAATAGATTAATTCGGGTGTGTTTCCCCCTGACTAGAGATCACAGAATAGATGAATTCAGGTGTGTTTCCCCCTGACTAGAGATCACAGAATAGATGAATTCAGGTGTGTTTCCCCCTGACTAGAGATCACAGAATAGATGAATTCAGGTGTGTTTCCCCCTGACTAGAGATCACAGAATAGATGCCAATCAAAGAGGTGCTGTTTCTGTGAGTGTTGAACCACAGAGGCTTCATGGGTCCACAGGATTCTATCTGTGAGGACATCATGGCATTGTGCTTCTGTATCATGTGCTCCTGATGTCAGATGGCCCGGGAGTTCCAGTGAATCAATATTCAAATATTCAAATGTAAATATACATATACAATCATTGTTTCTTCATTTATGTACTGAAAATGATAACTAGTGGCTATAAATAGATTTACAAGTACTGATTGTTACGTTTTATCAAAACGTCAAAATGGAGAAAAGTGTTCACCTGGATAACAACTGAAATAACCTGTCTTGACTTCTCGTTTTGACTTCTCTCTAAATACAGTTGTCACCAGCAGACTCTTATTGTTGGGTTTGGTTATGGTTAGAGTTGAGTGCTCTATGAAAGGATTCTGTTAAAAAAAAAAATATATATATATATATATGTAACCAGGGAGTAGCTAAAGGACTGTAGAATTTTAGGAAGGGCTGGTTATCTAACTAACTCTGAGCTAAATCGGCAGTGTAGGAGGATAGAGGCAGGGGGCGCCAGCAACCCTTTAGACTAGCATTACTAGCATTAGCATTAGCATTAGCATTAGCATTAGCTAACAGACAACTAAACACAGAGCAATGTATCAAATATGAACAAACACATTTATTTATACAAATTATATATACATCCCAATATACTCCCTCCCCGCCGGCCACACACACACTCACTCACTCACTCACACACAGTACCTGGCCTGAAAAGGCTTAGAGTCCCGGACTGAAATGAGCGCGTTGAGGCCTGGTTGGAGCTCGCATGTGACTCGAGGAAGGCAGCAGACAAGGGGGGGGAGTGACGTTGCAATTCGAAGGGAAAGGGGCTTCTTCGTAGCAAACGACGAGGTTGGTGAATGGCTCAGGTCCGGTGGTCCACGGTCAGCTCCGGTGGTGTCAGCGGTCGGTCGCAATCCACCTCGGAGGCGACGGCTCTGTCCGGCTTGGGTCTCGCTATGCGCCAACGTTAGCAGCCGGCGGCTAGCAAGGCTGGCTAACGGTGACACAGCTAAACTGGGCTAGCGCTGTTAACTCACTAAACTCCGTACGGCTCACAGTTCCCTGGACATTCAGAATAAAAAGCGACTTTATTGAGCAAACTTCCTGAACCTGGCTGGCTAGCTAGAAAGTTCACACCGAGCTGTCACATTGGTTTTGAGCACGTTCCCGCGAAGCTTCTTCTTCTTCTTCTAACGCACAGACCACTTCCGTAGCTATATATACCAACCGGACATACATCAAGTCACGTACGCCAATCAAAACCACGCCCACTAATCTGGCGCTTGCACAATACTGAACAAATCTAAGACAGAACTTATACAATTACAATAACAATACATACACCTTCATGAAAACGTACATGAATAGTATGGAAAATAATTAAGGAAATAACAGGGGCAAAATAGGGCTGATTTGGGGAAACTAACTGGCTCTAAATTGTGGGCCTTCATAACAGCCGCCCCATGAAACCCTCGGTTTCATTTAACTATGGAAGGCACACTGGTTAGGCTGCTCTAGCAGCGTGAGGTATGAGGTGATAGTGTCCTTTGTAATTTGAGGGAGCTCAATCAGGCGTGCCACAGGTCGGGTGTAAGTGCGACCACCAACGTCCACGATGGCCGTCCGCACCCTTCCATCCGGACCCGGCAGGACCTTGGTCACTCTGCCTGTCTGCCAGGCGGCGCGTGGAAGGGACTGGTCGATCACCAGTACCACGGCACCTTCGGACAAGTTGTCTCTCTCCCTCGTCCACTTCTGCCTGACTTGCAGGGTCGGCAGGTAGTGCAGTATGAACTGCCTCCAAAACTGGTCCGCGAGCACCTGGCTGTGCCTCCACCATCTTCTTCCGGTGAGCTCTGCAGGGTCGTAGACTACCTGAGGCAGTGCAGAGTCTCGCCGCCCCATCAGCAAGAAGTTGGGCGTAATGGGATCCAGATCTGCTACATCACTGGAGGTATAGCCTAGGGGCCGGGAGTTCAAGATGCCCTCAATCTCTGCTAGTACAGTCTCGAGCACCTCATCGGTAGGCACCTTCTGTCCGAGAATGGTACGTAGGACGTTCTTTACTGAGCGAATCTCCCGCTCCCAGGCTCCCCCGAAGTGTGGAGCATTTGGGGGGTTGAACTCAAACTTCACTTGCTGGGAGGCGAGTCTGTCACGGGCCTCCTCAGTCATCGCAGCGTAGCTCGCCCTCAGCTCGGCCTCACCACCGACGAAGTTGGTGCCTCTGTCCGACCGGAGGGTCTTAGGGGTCCCTCGCCTGGAGGTGAACCTCTTGAAGGACATGAGGAAGCTGTCGCTTGTGAGCTGGTGCAGAACTTCAAGGTGCATTGCTCTCGTCGTCAGGCACGTGTAGATGATGCCCCACCGCTTTTCGGAGGCTCGCCGGTTTCGGACTAGGAGTGGCCCGAAACAGTCGACCCCAGTAGAGTGGAACGGAGCCTGTCTCAGTCGCAGCCGGTCCTCGGGCAGATCGGACATCATGGGCTGCGGCGGCGTGGCTCGCCACCTCTGGCAGTCCGAGCAGGACCTTTGATATCTCCGTACCGCCTCCCGTCCATGGAGTATCCAGAATCTCCGTCGTACCTCCGCGAAGACACGCTCTCCACCCGCGTGCTGCACTTTGTCATCATGGTGCTTGATGACCAATCTGGTGACCTGATGCTTAGTGGGAAGCACGATGGGATGCTTCGTGTCTAGGTCTAGATCTTGAGCGCGGCGCAGTCTGCCACCCACGCGAATGAGAACACCGTCGAGCTCTGGAGCTAAGCCGCGGAGTCTACTGTCCGAGGGGATCGGCTTCCCTTTCTCGAGACACTCCAGCTCTCGGGAGAAGGCATCCTGTTGGGCACTCTGCAGCACCAGGAGCTCCGCCGCGGTGTAATCTTCGGCGCTGAGCGTAGTATCTAGGGGTAGACCGGCCTTGGAGCAGAACATCCTCTTCTGCAGCTCTTCGAGCGTCTCACACTCCTCTCCCGGAGTAGTCTCAGGGTCTACGACCTGGGTGGCTCCGCAGAACAACGTCTTACGCAGCTCTTTGTCCTCTCTGTCTTCTGCTAACGCCGGCGTGGCTGGCCACTCTGACTCCCGCTCCTGTAGGAAGTCTGGTCCCGTGTGATACAGGTGGGGCTCAGCCAGATCCTGGAGAGTTGCCCCTCTCGTGATGACGTCAGCAGGGTTCCTCTTGGTGTCTACACTGGTGTGAAGGCAGTTGATGGTCTGCACTTCTTCGGTTCGGACATGGAGGGATGACGTAGCTCTCCCGTCTCTATCTCTCCACTCGGTAGCGCCTTGGAGGGCCCACCCAAGCGCAGTCTTAACAGCCATCGGGCAGCCTCGTGGTCCTCTCAGCGGAGGACGGAGCGACACGATCAGTGCAGCGTTGTCCGAGCCGATGAGAAGGGTTGGCTCCGCTCCTTCTATCGGATGTAGGTCTACCCGCCGTAGGTGGGAATATCTTGCGCGTAATCTCTCCAGGGGGTAGTCGTAGCGGGAGAGCGCTAGCTGGTCTGCGGTGAAGACATTCTGAAGCCGATATCTGTCCGACGGCCGCCCCGCCGGGGAGATAGAGAAGTTGATTCTCGCCCCGGTGACCTCTTTAAGGTCGCGACGTATCGTGCGCAGAGTCAGCTTCTCCTCAGTCCCTTGGAGCCCCAACTGGCGCACTGCCTCCTGGAGAAGGATGGTCCGTTCCGACCCGTCGTCTAGAACGGCGTACGTGTCGTACACAGCGTTGTTGTGGTGAAGTCGGACTTTCACCACCTTCAGTAGGACCTTGGAGCCGCTGCTCTGGGTTGGGTCTAGGTAGTAGACAGGTGTTTCCTCTTCCGGTGCGCTACCGGACCTAGGGCTTCTGGTGCCCTCCGTGGACCTGGCGAGGGAGACCTCGTGTAGGATGTTGAGGTGGACCTCCTCACAGCGGTTGCACTTTCTCCTCAAGGTGCAGTTCTTAGCCAGATGGTCGCGCCCACAGTTCCAGCACCTCTTGTTCTCCTCGAGCCACCTCTGCTTGGCCTCGGTACTCAGGTTGTTGAAGTCACTGCACTCATTGAACCAGTGCTCGCTGGTGCAGTACGGACATGGCGGTGGACCTCTCCGTCCCTTTTGAGGGGGTTGAGAGGAATCCTTTCCCTCAGGTCGGGCTTTCCTCTCTCTCCGAGGCTCCTCCTCCGTGTGCAGCACTCCTACTGGGCGTCCTCTGTTCGAGCTCGGCCCGTCCCAGCGGTCTCCCTTCTCCCTCTCCTTCTTCGGCTCAGCGTAACCCATGGCGTCTACGTTGGTGTCATGCACTTCCTCCAGTAGGAACTCCGCGAAGGCAGCCATGCTCAGACCCAACTTCCCGGGGTTACGAACGCGCTGCTGTCGCCGGAACCTCTCCTGCCGGAAGCGTGGGATCTTGCGGAGCAGCCGCTCTACGTTGGAGGTGCTGTTGATCTCGCTGGCGCCAGCTGGGCCCTGCGTCTTCAGCATTCCAACCAAGGTGTGCACGCGGAGCGCGAAGTCATCCTTGTTGGGGGCCTGCTGTTCGAGGGCTTGCAGTTCAGCAAGGGCGTGGTTCCAGGGACGACCGTAGCGGGCATCCAAGTCGGCGAGCGCTCTGGTGTAAGGTGTCGGTGCGGAGGCATGGGCCAGAACCATGTTGTGGGCTCTGGGGTTCCTCACATGCTGAAGGAGAATCGCATATTTGTAGGACTCTGAGCAGGAGTCGTCCAAGAGCGTGTCTAGGCAGATGCGTAGTTCCACATACTGGCTCCTGTCCTCGTCCTTGAAGAAGGGGAACTTGGGTCCCTCCACCTGGGGAAACATCCTGTAGTGGATGATCGGGGCTGGAGTGACGGTCTGGGTGTCCGGCCTGCATGCCTTTTGGTTCACTGGAGGACCTAGGGGTGTGCTACGCTCTTGGGGAATGGCTCCCCTCCCGGGCAGCGACGCTGGCTCCCTCTGGGCCGCGTAGCGGTCGGGTCCCTGGTCCTCTTCCTTCAAGGTGGTCAGCTGGGCCTGTAGTTGGACAGTCATGGCGGGGGTCATGGAGCCATCGGCGGGGGGTTCAGGAGATGGCACTCGAGAGGGCCGTGCGGATGATGCTCTGGAGCTACGGGCCGACGGAGCTCTGCTGATGCACACGTCGCGCATGGTCTGCATCACTTCCTCCATCTTCTCCGCGTGCAGTTGCTCTCTCTCCATCTGGAGGCGGTCGCGCTCCATCTGGAGGCGTTCACGTTCTAGCGCCTCCTGGCGCTGCCTCTCCGCCGCGCGTTCCGCCCCCTCCATCTGGAGGCGCTCGCGCTCGAACTGGATGCGTTCCCTCTCTAACGCCTCCTGGCGCTGTCTCTCCGCCGCACGTTCCGCTCCTTCCATCTGGAGGCGTTCACGTTCTAGCGCCTCCTGGCGCTGTCTCTCCGCCGCACGTTCCGCTCCTTCCATCTGGAGGCGTTCACGCTCGAACTGGAGGCGTTCCCGCTCTAACGCCATCTCGGCCTGGTGGCGCATACATTCTGACAGCGCGGCACTACTCCCTCTGGAGTGCATGCTATCCGCCCCAGAGGCAGAACTGCCCACGGAAACCCTGGACCGGGAGGAAGCCACTGAACGGCAGGAGCTAGGTCTCGAGCGCGCCGTACTGGGAGGCAGATCGTTAAGGCTGAGGCCCTCCCTCTTCCGCCCGCAGGCGCTGTCAGACCGGGCCTCTCCTTCCTGCTCTTCCGTTTCTACGGCAAAACCCTGCTGTTCTGCCATCTCATCCTCAGGCTGGTGCTCTTTGATGGCTGTCTCGGTGCTAGCCACCCGCGCGCCGGCGGACACCTCGGCCTCTCCGACCACTGTATCCCGTGGAGTGCGCTCCTCACTACCACTCGGTGAGCTTTCGAGCTCAAGCTCATACTCTTGTAACCTCTGAGGCAACCGCGGGACTCTCTGTGGTCGTGGCTCTGGCTCAGGGGGCGGAGAAGGGGGGGTAACTGTCTTGTCTGGTTGGCTGCGCTCAGCCATGCTATCACTACACAACCTATCCGGCTCGAAGGACCAATTGTAACCAGGGAGTAGCTAAAGGACTGTAGAATTTTAGGAAGGGCTGGTTATCTAACTAACTCTGAGCTAAATCGGCAGTGTAGGAGGATAGAGGCAGGGGGCGCCAGCAACCCTTTAGACTAGCATTACTAGCATTAGCATTAGCATTAGCATTAGCATTAGCTAACAGACAACTAAACACACAGCAATGTATCAAATATGAACAAACACATTTATTTATACAAATTATATATACATCCCAATATACTCCCTCCCCGCCGGCCACACACACACTCACTCACTCACTCACACACAGTACCTGGCCTGAAAAGGCTTAGAGTCCCGGACTGAAATGAGCGCGTTGAGGCCTGGTTGGAGCTCGCATGTGACTCGAGGAAGGCAGCAGACAAGGGGGGGGAGTGACGTTGCAATTCGAAGGGAAAGGGGCTTCTTCGTAGCAAACGACGAGGTTGGTGAATGGCTCAGGTCCGGTGGTCCACGGTCAGCTCCGGTGGTGTCAGCGGTCGGTCGCAATCCACCTCGGAGGCGACGGCTCTGTCCGGCTTGGGTCTCGCTATGCGCCAACGTTAGCAGCCGGCGGCTAGCAAGGCTGGCTAACGGTGACACAGCTAAACTGGGCTAGCGCTGTTAACTCACTAAACTCCGTACGGCTCACAGTTCCCTGGACATTCAGAATAAAAAGCAACTTTATTGAGCAAACTTCCTGAACCTGGCTGGCTAGCTAGAAAGTTCACACCGAGCTGTCACATTGGTTTTGAGCACGTTCCCGCGAAGCTTCTTCTTCTTCTTCTAACGCACAGACCACTTCCGTAGCTATATATACCAACCGGACATACATCAAGTCACGTACGCCAATCAAAACCACGCCCACTAATCTGGCGCTTGCACAATACTGAACAAATCTAAGACAGAACTTATACAATTACAATAACAATACATACACCTTCATGAAAACGTACATGAATAGTATGGAAAATAATTAAGGAAATAACAGGGGCAAAATAGGGCTGATTTGGGGAAACTAACTGGCTCTAAATTGTGGGCCTTCATAACAATATATATATATATAATTATACTCCACACAGTTTTTGCTGTCAACATATTGATTTGAGAAAGGGGAACCTCATGGTGTTTCAAAACAGATTCTAAGATTACAACACGGGCCTCTTGCAGCATAGGCGGTTTGCCATATTTATTTTACCAAAGTGTTAGTAAAAGCGTTAACTGTAACTTTGTTGAGACCACAGCGATTTGTATCAAAGTTACTGAGCATGGAAATAAGTCATGAGATATAGGCTTCTTCCCTCTGCAAGGAGCCTAAGCATTAACCATAAGTGACCCTTGATGCCAACTCGAAATGACACTGAACCTTTGTGATTCGAACATGAAATTCTATGGAGACTGACACAACTTCCATAGACATGTGACATGTGATGTCCTAATATGGTCACTGTATTACATATGAAGGACGGATTGAATGTAGAGTAGAGAGACAGTGTGCATATAAGTGACCATCATTACATCACTCCATCAGCCAGGCAGAGCAAACCACTGTCAAGGCCTGTGTAGTGAGAAGTAAGTGAATAAGAGTGACTATGGACTTTACTCTACGGCTGCTTGTGGTGATACTCCTGCTGGATGTTGCCAAAGGTAAGCCTTGCCTATTCATAATCATACACACATCATACATACAAGACAATTCTAAGCAAATCATAACGGTTAATAGGCAGAAACAAATATATTTGACCACATGGTTTTATCTGGTTTGAGCATTGTTCTGTCTGTTGGTTTATCCTCTCTGTGTCCCTCCTCAGTCACTGGCTTGCCTTTTGGGCCTCTTGGCAGTAAGGTTGTGGGTGGTCATGATGCTGCTGCCGATTCACAATTTTTGGCCCCAATCGTTGCATTTGTCCGCCAGAATAAACCACAAGTGATCCATTGTGGTGGGACATTGATCAGCCAAAGATGGGTTCTGACGGCTGCGCACTGCTTCGGAATGTAAGACATGAGAAGTGGCTAAGGATTATTGAGTGTCTTTTCATCACTTTTATGAGATTTATATATATACATACGTATATACATACAAAACAAAGAATTATTGACAATGATAAGCTACTTGGTTTGGTGGTTTGGTGGTTTGGTGTTCTTGTTATTCTTGAAACATAACATAAAAACTCAGCAATAACACAAAACTAAAAGTAAAAACATTGAAGGACGTCTAACTTCTCACATATTTGTTCAGGGTTCCATTGCAGCAGTTGAGAGTGAGGATAGGTCCCCGCAGATTGTCCATTCTCACTGCCCAAGAGCACATCTATGCAGTAGGCCAGCTCATCATGCACCCCAGGTACCTTTCCCCCCGTGATGGAAATGACATCGCCCTCATACAGTTGGACAGAGAGGTTGGCTTCAAAGGGTTTTTCCCCATTTTGGCTGACCAGGAGGATATTTTTAGTGGATGCTATGTCGCTGGCTGGGGCAGAATTCAAGAAACTGGTGAGATGTACTTCTTTCATTCCACTTTTGAATGTTACCATGTTACTTAGAATTTTGCTATGAGGCATCAACTTTCACTCAATCTCTGCACTATTCATCTCCCTCAGTTCCTCTGTCCCCTCCGCCAAGGATGCTTCAGGTTGCGTTTGTTCCAGTGGTGCCGAATAACATCTGTTGGAGGGATTACCAGGAAGTCAAGCCAACCCAGATGTGTGCAGGTGACATGGGCCAAAGTGCCTGCAATGTAAGTCTCAATATTAAATTATTGATTGATTGATTGATTTTATTCTGCGGTTCATGTTGGTGAATGATAGTGTGCGTGTGTGTGTGTGTGTGTGTGTGTGTGTGTGTGTGTGTGTGTGTGTGAGTTACTGAGAATGCATAATGTGTTAATGCATATTTCCAATAATGTGATACTAATGTTTACTCCTTAAATATTTCTGTGTTTGTGTGTGTGTGTGTGTGTGTGTGTGTGTGTGTGTGTGTGTGTGTGTGTGTGTGCGCGTGTGTGTGTGTGTGTGTGTGTGTGTGTGTGTGTGTGTGTGTCTGTGTGTCTGTGTCTGTGTCTGTGTCTGTGTCTGTGGGTGTAGGGAGACTCTGGGGGGCCTCTGCTGTGTCTAACTGAGACCCATTATGCACTGGCTGGAATTGTGAGTTACGGGAACCCGAATTATTGTGGATTGGTCGGGGTCTACACCCGTGTCTCTGAATTCAGGGATTTCATCGCTCAAGCCTTTACATAGAACTGGTTCCCCTGGAATGTATTTAGTATTCCATAGGAACAATGTGGTTACAACTTTGTAAACAAAAATAATATTGTATTGTCAAGTTAGTCTGTATATTATGTTTTGTATCCCTTTACCACAATAATAAATGTGAGTCAGCCTCTCTTTCCAAGCTTGCTATTTTGTGACTGTGTTCATGATTGTACATTTCACTGTTGAATATTCTATGAAACAATTCAATATTCAAAAAGGGCCACTTGTTAAGAAAAACATGGCCACTTGTTAGGGCTACTTGTCTTACCCTAAAACCACCAGTAGAGGGACACAATGGTGTAGGAAGAGAGACCATTCTCCCTACACTCCCGTCTTTCCTCTTTGGCTTTCAAATTCACACATTCACATATACATTGGCAGTTTAAGTATTCACTAAAAAAAGAGGGAAAGATTGACGGATAGCTAATCAAGAGAAAGGGCTGTAATTGGACATTAAGCAGGCCTGTAGATACTAATGTATGTTTCTAATGACTCCTCTTATGACTCGTCTCTCCCTCACCCACCCCACCCCCCAGTTGGCTGGCGATGATGGGAATAGCAATTAAGACACTGCTCTCACAAATGGCTGTTTTCATTAGCTTTGTCTGTAGAGAGGGAGAGAGGGAGTAGGAAGGGACAACTCAGAAACTAAGCATAGACACACACAAACACACACATACAGGCCACATGAGAGAGAGAGAGAGAGAGAGACAGAGAGAGAGAGAGAAGAGAGAGAGAGAGAGAGAGAGAGAGAGAGAGAGAGAGAGAGAGAGACAGAGACAGAGAGAGAGAGAGAGAGAGAGTGATGGTCTTAATAACTGTTTGAGATAGGGAGGTCATTAGTGTGTACTCAAACGATGAAGAATTCCTGCAGGTCACAGAAACTTATTACAACAGTCTACTTAGTGCTAATAGAACTATCCTATTTGTATTAAATACAAAGAAATTAAAACTAATAACCAATTAGAGTAGGATCCCCTCAACCAAACCCCTACCCTGAGCCTGGCCACTCATACTGTTATCATTTGTTATGACATAGCAGTCACTCCAGTCCCAAACCCATTCACTATGGCACACACACACACACACACACACACACACACGCGCACACACACACACACACACACACACACACACACACACACACACACACACACACACACACACAGACATTGTTCCCAGCCCCCTTTATTAAGCTTTCCTTAATAAAACCAAAGAAACCAAAGTTTCTTTGAAGTTTTTTTTTTCCCGCCTTGTTTCACAGATGATGAACTCCCGTCTAAATTGCTTACTGTCCCAAAAGAAGTATCGTCTTACTTTCATTTCTCCTTTCTTGTTCAACTACCCCTCTCCTCCCATCTCTTTTCCTTTCCTCTCAAAATCCCTGGCTTGGATCAACATTTGCTACTTGGCCTGGCGAAACCCCCCCTATGGATGTAGATGGTCTGGCCCAGCCAAGGAGTCTCCATGAAGCCCACTTCAGAAATCTGTTTTGGATGATCATAATTTAAGGTTAGGCCTGCCTGCCCGTGTCCTGCTCTCTGTTTGTTTATGTGATTCCTATTCCATCAACTGATTGAAGCTTGAATACTACAATAACTAATATCTGAGCATCTCTGTCTCTCCACTGTATCTCTTGATGCTCTTTTTCCAACTCGACAACTATTACTAATCAATGTACACAATTCACAGACACTGCATCTTTTAGAGCTCCACTCCCCCCCACAAACAATTTCTTTCCTTCTCCCTCAAGTATTCTTTCTCTTTCTTTCTAAGACATTGTGGCTTGTGGTCTTTGTCTGTTGTCTCTGTTATCAATCCCTCTTCTCTCTGAGTCCCCATCTTCCCCTCCACTGTCTCTTGTCTCCCCCCTCTTTGTCACCGTGTGTCCCGGGGTTATGATTGTTATGATTTATAAGACCCTGCAGTCTCTCGCTCTCTGTCTCCCTCCCTCCTCTCTCTCTCTCATTCTCTCCGTCTTTCTCTAATCGTTCATACTTGCATCCCCTCAGGCCCATCTCAGAAGTAATAATGAAAATGATTTAACCCCTATGTGGCCAAAACCTCTGACCCCAGAGTCACACACACACACACACGCACGCACACGCACGCACACGCACACGCACACTCACACGCACGCACATGCACACACACACGCACACACACACACACACACACACACACACACACACACATACACACACACACACACACACACACACACACACACACACAGGGTTTGAGTACAAATATAGGGCATACAGAATATAAATAAAAATATTACTTTTTCTATAGTATTGCTGCTAATAATAACAATTATGATGTTGATAATTATTTACAATAATATAGCACTTACCACTACAGCCTTACACTGTACACATTGCACAGCAAACATTGTGAGAGAGCCAACCATTTTCCTCATATCTTCATATATCAGGTAACTATACCTTTTCTGTATCTCTGTGTGTCTGTTTCCCATTGAGAATACCAAACATATCAGATCCCCTCAGAAATTAAGATTCTCCTAATTAGGACCTGTTAATTACACTTTTTGACTAATGATCTTAATTAGCAGAACATCATTTGCTTTCAGATTCAGGACATTCCTCCTTGATTTAGACAATGATGTGTTTAGTAAACAATATGACTTAATTGCATATATTTGCATAAACAAATGAGATAATTAATTACAATTAAACTCATCCTGATGAGTCTGTCTACAATTAGAGTCCGCTTATCCCAAGAGACAAGGACGCCACTCAGCACAGGATGCACGAGTGTGTGTGTGTGTGTGTGTGTGTGTGTGTGTGTGTGTGTGTGTGTGTGTGTGTGTGTGTGTGTGTGTGTGAGTGTGTGTGTGTGTGTGTGTGTGTGTGTGTGTGTGTGTGTGTGTGTGTGTGTGTGTGTGTGTGTGTGTGTGTGTGTGTGTGTGAGTGAGAGGGAGAGATTGAGAGAGAGCACAGATGGCAAAAAGTATACAACGCTCACATAACCAATCCATTTTTTTTAAGACTGACTCCCCTCTTTATGTATTTTTCCTCCTTCTCTCCCTCTCTCTTTCTCTTGAGGATGTGGAGATGGAGGGACCTCTCCCCTCCTCTTCTGTGTCGGAATTTAATATGCAACTTTTTATTGGAAAACAATCGCGCGTGCCTGCGTGAATCCTGACCGCAATATATCTGTTAGCGCCCCTAATCCAATCAGGACAGGGAGGGCTATTTATCACGGCAAATCCAAGGCATTTCAGCCTTCTTTTTATTATTTTAATATATTTCTGAGCTATTAAATCACCAAAATGATGAATTAGAGCTGTCCGCCACCCTTTCACCAGCCTGACAGGAAATGATGCACTACCCAATTTGAGTGGTCATTTGGACTTTTAAAGGCAAAGAATGAGCAGAGAAAAAAGTCCAATATTTTTCACTTTTTACTTTTTTCTTTCTCGCCCCCTCCCCGCCTTTCAACTGTGTGTGTTTCTTAATAATACTGTTTAAGTGGGCTTTATTGCCATGTTAGGGAGGGCAGCACCACAACTATCTTCAATATTCAGCCAATTACCAAACACACACACAAGAACACACACAATCTCAGGACATACACATTCACAAACGAAAGATCTCTTTCTCTCTGTCCCCCTTTTCCATTTCACACGCATGACTGCATTGAATGCTTTCACACATACTTGGCACATATATTATGTCAAAAGATACATGTATGTTCAAACTCGTGGTCTATGTTCAAAATCTATCGAATTATTTTCCCAATACATTTTTCGTTCACTTCCTTCCTATCCTGCCATTGATTATTTGACTCTTTCAATGTATGTCCATGTGTCTGTCTGTCTGTCTCCTGACTCTTGACTGTGGAGCAGGTCTGTGGTAGGGGCAGTTATGCTCCTGGCCAGTAGGGGGTGTTGGTGTTGCTGTGCCACAGTGAGGGAGGCTAGTAGAATCCTCCCCTGCCACCCCTGCTCAGGGACAGCTGTCTCTCCCCCTCCACCCCCACCACCCACCCCCAGGAGTCCTCACACCAATCAGACCTGCCCAGCCAGAATCAATTAGCACCGGGAGGGGGGTTGAAGGAGAGGAGGGAGGAACAGGGGCAAGGACCCACAGAGGACGACTGTCCCCACACATGGCCCTGTCTCTGGACACTGTCTCACTCCAGCACCCCTGAAGCCTCCACAAACCACCTCGCCTTCCACTGGTCCATCCTCCTTTTCTCACTCTCTTTCTCTCCTCTACCTCTCTTCCCAGACCCAGTCCACCTGTCCACCTGTTCCCGTCCTCGTAAATATCCAATGGTTTATAGTCTCTATTTCATCTTCTCTCCTGATCTCTATAGCTACCTTTATGGAATGAAAGAGTGAGATAATGTGTCATGCTTGAATGAGAGAGAGAGAGAGAAATAGAGAGAGAGAGAGAAAGAGAGAGATAGAGAGAAAGAGAGAGAGAGAGACAGAAAGAGAGAGAGAGAGAAAGAGCGAGAGAGTGAGAGAGAGAGCGTTCCCTGGAAAGACTGTGATAAGAGATAAGACTTAAGGAACATAGAAGTGAAGGTGAGAGAGAGAGAGAGAGAGAGAGAGAGAGAGAGAGAGAGAGAGAGAGAGAGAGAGAGATGAAGAGGCTAAAGGGACAGTTGGTCTTTATTGCTGCCGAAAGAACAATTGAAACCAGTTAAAAGATGTGTGTTAATAAATGTTAAATAGTCTTGCAAAGGATGACTCTGGAAGGCCTGGAGTCACTGATCTTATTGCTGGCCCCCACCCTCCTCCCCCATCTCTCTGTCCATCTCCTCACTCTATCTCACTCTACCATCCATCTCTCGTCTCCCTCCATCTCTCATTCTCACCTTTATCCCCCCCCCCTCCCTCTCTCTCTCTCTCTCTTCACTGCAGATAAAGTGGAGGATGAATAATTTAGTTTGCAAAGGGAATGCAGAGGGAATCCCATAGCCACCCCAACATCCTTCATCTTTTGGTTCTCTCCTACTCATTTCCAATGCTTTCCTCGTATGCCCACTCATTCTCCTTACACCGTGCTCATTTATTTCCCT
>NC_137689.1:19080367-19090367 GCF_963989245.1 Nansenia antarctica
AGAGAGAGAGAGAGAGAGAGAGATGGGCAGGAGAGAGATGGATGAGGGAGGAGGTGGGAGCCCCAGGCAGGGCACTCAGAGAGGGGATGAAGGCAGCGTGAGGGCAGGGCTCTGGGCTGCAGCCCCGAGGCAGGGCAGGTGGGACAGCAGGGGGAGACTGGTGGCTCAACAGCTTGCTCCACCCTGAGGGCCCAGCAGGCCAGGAGAAAGCAGGGGGCTGGAGTAGCGCCCCTGCCAAGGAGAGGGAGGCCGCTGCTGGTGGCAGCTGGTCCTGGCTCCCCCCCCCACCGGCAGGCAGCAGGCAGGGTGAGAAGGTCAAAAGGCAGTCGTTAGGAGGACAAAGGGAGGCACAGCGACAGGGAGGATAATCGGCTTTTATTGAGTGCCATTGACAAGGCTCACAGTGCTGCTGACACTGACACCACACACACAGACATCACTTGCCTGCGGGCAGGCGAGCACACACACACGTACACACACACACACACACACACGCACACACACACACACACACACACACACATACACACACACACACCAATACCCACTCCCATACATCCAGAGCACCAAAATACAGACACTTAAAGACACAGAGTAACACACATTTCATGGTTCATATCTGTCAGCATGACTCCACCCCCTTTACATTTCAAGCCCCCCCCCCGCCACGACCCCTCACCCCGTCTTCCTAGTGTTTCATTAGCGTGGTAAGCAGCCACGCATTCAACCATCAGGGGAGAGGCTCCGCACTCCACAGTACTTAACATCAGCGTACTGGATCACATTGTAGCTTAACCCATTATGGATATATTATACAGTACCAAAATCTAACACAATCTCGTCGATTCTACCAAAAATCTTCCAAAAACATTCCAGGACATAAAACAGAATATAATAGAACACAATTGTATTGTACAGAATAGAATAGAATAGAATAGGACAGAAGATTGTATAATAAAATAGAATAGAAAACATTTGAATATAATAGAAATGCCTTTGGCATGACCTTGCAGTAAGAATTTACAAATTTGTTTGATATTTGTTAGGATATTCAATCCAACATTTGTGTTAATTTGGGTCAGGGAAAAAGTTACCGCAGACCAGCGCAGAGGCATCATTGGAGACCAATGTATAGCAAACACACATTCCTCAATAATTCTAAGTTACATCAAGGCAATTCCCTGTACAGTATCAATATCCCACCTCTCATACTATGCCTCTAACCTTCCAGTCAAGGCAGTTTAATTTCCTGCCCTGGCCAGACTTCCTAAACTTCTCTCCTCTGTTTCTCTACTCGTAATCTTTATTATATGTTCCTATGTTTCCCCTCTTACTGTTTTCTCCAAAAAGCTGGTACCCAGGTACACATGACCCTAAACCCCTCTTTTACAATGTTGACAAGTAAACATGATTCAGGACACAAAGGTTGCATCAACATCGTACTATCCAAATCCAGTCCTGAAACATAACTAAATGCCTAAGTGTCCTCGGTCTCTAGAGCATGGCGTGTTAAGCTCTCTCACGCGACTGTGGTCATTAGGTGAAATCAAACCCCCGGTACCCCTCTTGTGTTTTGAAAAACATCAGACACACAAGCATCCTTGTGGGAGAGGAGTACTTCCGATTGCAGCTCGTCTCCACAGAGCGTGGCGTGTTAAACTGGGCTCAATGGAGCGTGGTGGGGGGGGGGCAGGGGGGTCCAGTCTGGTAATGTGATACAGACACACACTCTGCCCTGTGAACATGATTGCAGACCTGTAACTGTCCGTCTGTCTGTCTGTCCGTCTGTCTGTCTGTCTGTCTGTCAGGTCTGTTTGTCTGTTTGTCTGTCCGTCTGTCTTTCAGTTTGTATCCTCCTTAGCGGAACCCTGTAACACACAAAGAATCAGGTCAAAGTAAGGAAAGAGGAGGAGTGCAGGATGAGGAAAGGACAGGCGTAAACAGAGAGAGAAGTGAGAGACTGCTGGACAGAGAGCGGGTGAGTGAGGAGGTGAGATGGATAGAGTGGGAGAATAGTGGATATGAGGGAGTTAAAAGATGGAGTGAGAGAGAGACAGAGAGACAGAGAGACAGAGAGGAGAGAGGGTTATGGATGTGAGGGAGGGAGGGCAGCTCTCCGGGGGGTAGTAGGGCCAGAGAGAGTATACATTCCTTCCCTCAGGCAGATCCTCTTTCTGCTCTTTGTTCCTTAAATGCTCCCAACGAGCAGGTTACTCTGAAGCGCGGCCCATTGTCTTAAACAGCTGTCAGTTGCACTACCATTATCTTCCATCCCTTCATAGTGTTTAGTTTAGTGTGTTTTTTTCTTTTCACATTCCATAATCAAATGCAGGAGGCATTTCTGCAACACTAACAGTCTACTGGACTGGTGATGGAGACCGTAAACGCTGAGGTCTGCTTCCTCTTACCTCCTCTTCCTCCTCCTCCTCCTCTTCCTCACCCCTGGGATGGACTTAGAGGAGTTGGGAGAGACTACATTACTGCGATGCACATTAATCAGTTTTGTCCATTGAACCATCACCGTCGCTGTAATTGAATTAGTTTTTCAACTTCCACAGCAATGGTCAACATTGCTCCTTTTCTTAACTCTGGTGAAAACAGACTTGTTGCTGATTGAAATCACATTTCTGTGCTAACTTGGGAGAGGTTTACTGTTGGATGTATAATTTCACATAATTTCAGCATCTTCTATTTGATAACTCTGGGAAAGCACTGAGAATGGACTGATAAATAGATTTCCTTTATTTCAAACCCCACAGCTAAATGAGAAAATAAGACTATTACTGTGCCATTAAATGTTGTTTTTCATTTTGTTTTTTCATGTTTAAACAAATCAAATATAATATTACATAGTAGGCGTTATTAAATTGATTTAATCACTGCACACATACAAATGCCATCCCTACTCCTGCTTCATTTGTATTAATAAATGATACAAAGTGTATAACAACATTTCAAAATCAAAAAAAATTGCAGTGATGTCAACATTAGAACCGCATATTATGTATTGTATAAATTCAAGGATGATTATCATGTATTCTGAGTACCCAGTGTCATAACAAAAAACTTTCCTGTTCAGAAATAGAATTAGAAACAGGAACATTAAACAAACCTAAAGTTGCATCTTTTGATAGACCATGGTGAATATGAATCGATTGATTGATGTACATGTTTGTTTTTGTTTTAATATGTGTAAGAGTGGGTCTCGTTGCATGTTATTTGTTTTTCCATTAATAAGTAATGGAAGCTTCGTTTTAAGAGCAGATGTTATTTGAATGTGCGTGTGTGTGTGTGTGTGTGTGTGTGTGTGTGTGTGTGTGTGTGTGTGTGTGTGTGTGTGTGTGTGTGTGTGCGTGCGTGTGTGTGTGTGTGTGTGTGTGTGTGTGTGTGTGTGCGTGTGTGTGTGTGTGTGTGTGTGTGTGTGTATGTGTGTGTGAAGGAGAGAGAGACAGAGAGAGAGAGAGAGAGAGAGAGAGAGAGAAGGAGAGACCCACACCCACCCACCCCCCCCCCCCCCCCCACACACACACACACACCCACAGAATGTGAGTATGTGAGCGTCTGTGTTTTGAGCTAATGTCTGTGCAGAGATGAGTACTCTGACTGAGTCCATTGGCATATGTGTGGGTAATGGAAAGTGTGCTACAGCAGCAGATACTTTAAGACTGATGACCATATAGAAAGCATCATTTTGATTGATGACCTCTGGAAGGGCAGGCGGTGGAGGATAGTGTGTGTGTGTGTGTGTGTGTGTGTGTGTGTGTGTGTATGTGTGTATGTGTGTGTGAAGGAGAGAGAGAGAGAGAGAGAGAGAGAGAGAGAGAGAGAGAGAGAGAGAGAGAGAGAGAGAGAGAGAGAGAGAGAGAGAGAGAGAGAGAGAGAGAGAGAGAGAGAGAGAGAGAGAGAGAGAGAGAGTAAGAGCAGACCGGAACAAGAAACTTTTTCTTTTGGTAAAAACATTAGTTTGGTAAAACTACAGCAACCATTTGTGTTGCGTTGTGTTATAGAGTAAAGTTATTGTTCTAAATATGTTTGAATTATAAGGCAAGTTTATGTAATGTTCATATTGACATAATAATTATTATTGTGCTTGCCTCGGCTCCACTTTGCACCCCCTTTGAAATAATTTGTTTATTATCTCTCTCTTTCTCTTCCTCTCCCCCTCTCTCTCTCTTTCTAGCGCGCACACGCACACACACACACACACACACACACACACACACACACACACACACATACACATTCAACTTTTGGGTTTAATAATGTGTCATTGGACTCCATAATGTAACTGCCTGCCATTGTGTCGAATGGTAATGTAATTGTGAGTTCAAACCAAACACATATTACTTTCAATTATTAATACAAGCGTTGAAATCACCTCTACCTCAGGCTTGCCAAACAGTTTAACCTATAGGGTGCATGAAACTGCCTTTTCCTTCCGCAACAACAACTTTTATAGCGTTCTCAGAAACCAGATAGATTGACCAAAATGAATTAAAAGCGTAAAATCACTCCATCTTTCAAAAAAGCAAATAAAAAGAATAGGGGCATTCAAAATGTTGGAGTAATTACTGCGATCTGCATATGAGGGTGCGTGTGCCGGACCGCCCCTGGCGCTGTTTTTATTGCGTGTGTCTGCCTTTATCAATTTCGCAGAGCATGGGAAATGGAAAAGTCTGGCAAGCTCGCAGCTAAGCGCAGCAGACAATATGCAAAAAGACGACGCTGCTTTTGAATAATAAATGATGCACTTTTATAGCGGCTCTAAAACGCCCGTGATGGTACAATATGAAAAGGCTATGATAAGTAATAGTGCATTTAAAAGGGATCTAGTATGTTTTTATTACTACGTTTTAAAAAAGCACAGAACGAGGAAGACGGAGAGCGCAAAATGGGTTGAATAAGGAGGGGTAGGAGTGAGAGAGATATCAGGATGATTGCAATAAAAGGAATGGAAGAGAAAAGCACCGAAACCCCCTTCCAGCGAAATAACCTGCTTAATGAAAGTTTACCGTCTCTCGCTCTTTTCCTGCGCCACTCTTGTCTCCTCTTATGAAATATTAACTACATTTTTATAGAAAGCTCTAAAGCTTAATGCCCTTTCATAGCTTTCCCTTTGTTTTGCTTGTCCTTCTCTGCCGTATTATTTTCTGGGCTTTAATAGAGCTCCTTTTAATTTGGTTTACACTGTGCGTCACATGCGCCTTCTGCGGTGTGCAGGCAGATTGACAAATAGTCCATTTAACTCCGGGATTTGAGATCAACGGCCGACTGTTGCGACTGTGACATGCTTTGCTCGTCCTTGTTTTCAATGCTTAGATAGCCTAATGAATGAATGCAATGTTTTCCCCATATAGGCCTACGCTACGTGTATTGGAGATTGGACCCTATTTACATGGCACATGTTTCCAGTAGGCAATGAAAGAGAATGATTGAGTCAGACATGAGTTGTTCCGCAGCTTTCGTTCGTCCACCAATGTAGTTGGTGATATAGTCACTATACCACACGAACAAGAGAATAAACATATATGATTATCCATTGTCCAACAATAACGGCCATGGGATGACGTAACTGGGTCCTTCTAGTCACTGGACAAGCGCAAGCAGGTCTCCCAGTGGAATAGAGCTTCCTAGCATCAGCACTCACTAATGGTCTATTAAAATATCAACTACTTCAAAGTAAACGGATTTTTCCTCTGCCAGCTCCAATCCCCTGAAGCTAATCAAACGCAGCGGCTAGGCCCAAGGAGCATAATCGCTTTTACGCAGCAGATTACAAGGAACCACTTAGATCCAATGTCGACAGATCGGGTGTCCATGGCGCTCCCCATTCAGTTAGCGCGTGGAGTGGAAACTCTGTTTCCCGGTATAAATAAACGGTGTCCCCCCTGCCATCCAGTCCACCGGCACCAAATAAAGCCGCCCTCTCCTAAAACACAGTTGCCTGCAGTCTGCAGAAAATGTGAGCACTACTAACATTAATTGAGGTTACAAACTAATTACTGGATCACTTGTGCTGACCAAACAGGAACACTTTGATTCTACAAAAACAACTCTACAATCTTCTTAATACATTCTACAATCTTTTTTCGATTCGTAAAATGATACTGAAAACAGGATACATCTATGAAAAAAGTGGGATACGTGTTTTTGTGAAACGGCATTGCAATCGTCCACTCAAATCTTCATTCGAAATATTAACATCCATAGGCAATCTGCTCTCTAAACAAAAAAATACGGCTAATAGGCACATATAATAGCAACAAGGACCCCCCGTCCCCCGCAGACAGGCCAATGTGCAACAGGCCTATTTTACGTTGATGTGCGCAAACTTTTTCTATCAACAGCTGCTCGACTAGTGTAATAGACCTATTGCCCAAACCAGTCTGAAAGCTCATTTGGTATTGATTAAGTGTCTGTCTGACACATAAATACGTTTACATCGTTTTTTGGTATTGACCAACACGCAGTGGAACCACTGCCAAGTAATAATAATGATATGGGTATAATAATAAAAACTATTATTATTATTATTAGTAGTAGTAGTAGTAGTAGTAGTAGTAGTAGTAGTAGTAGTAGTAGTAGTAGTAGTAGTAGTAGTAGTAGTAGTAGTAGTAGTAGTAGTAGTAGTAGTAGTAGTAGTAGTAGTAGTAGTATAATTATCATCAATTTGATGTTTTAATATGATAACGGAAGTCAGTCGTTTATTAAAATTGTTTCGTTAAATGAACTAATCTGTACACCATCATAGATCCTTTCTCATATCAGGCAGGCCTTTCAATCAAGAGAGCTGCCTCCGGTAAAAAGCTAATCTGCAAGGTCAAGAAATCAACCCGCTCCAGGCGATAGAGGTCTGCAGCCTCTGTCCATGGTCCGTATCAATCTGCAATGGCTATGTGATAGATTATTACGATGGCATTTTAGGGGCTCTGGAACATCTTTGCTCCCCAAATCACTGTAGGCCTCTCGGAAATAGGGGTCACTGTTACTGCGAGCCATATCACATCATCATGGGTATTTTTTGTATCGCAATCCATATTCTGATCCAAAGCGAATACTTTCGTGTCTTGGATGAAGCCTGGAAGTACAATTAGATTATTAGCCTAAATGTAATATAAACTAAAATGACTGTGTGTAGCCTACATCAATTATAGACGACTATAAACCTATGCCTATACGAAACACACATGTTTACTTGATACATTGGCATTAAATGTCAGGATCGGTATTGGATATTTCATAAAACTACAATTACGATCGAATGATTGGCCTACTGGTCGATTAGATCAAAACATTTCTTGTATTAATGAATCCACCGCAATGTGTGCTCTAAAAGAAAATGATGTCACCTTGGAATGTTCCCTTAGCTCACATTCAATTTAACAAATTAAAGTTAAAACTTCAGCCAATGGGGGTGCAGGAAAGCTGCCCTAGCCAATCACATGAGAGAAAGAGGGAACAATATTGCGGGCGGGGGTGTGAGCGAGAGAAGTGTCCCGAGCAGCGATCGCCCCACAGCAAAGCCGTCGTGCCAAACTTCAGCATATTGCAGATGGACAGACCTGTCAGAGCCGCGAAGGAGCGCGAGAAAACTCGATGTCATATAGCCATTAAACGTAAACATTCCAAACCGAGCTTAAGGAAGAGAACTAGACGGTAAACCATACACACTTCCACTACCCATTTCTTGGTTTTGCACATTGACATCATCAGCTCCGAGGACCGTGAAACGGTGCTGGAAAGGGGGGAGAGAGAATGGACCGGGCGTCCAGCACAAGCCCCAGCGGCGCAAGTCACCCCCCACAACCTCCACAGCACGAACCAATCAGTTTCGGCATTGATCAGATACTTAGCGGTACCGACCAAGAGGGTCCACAGCACAACAACAGCCGGACTGGTTCCGATACTGGCAATTCCATAAGTGGAGGGAGTTACCATTTAGGTAGTCCAACTGGAGCCAGCGCGGCGCCTTTCACTTCCCTATGCAGTTCTTACCATGGGATCGCAGCATCTTACGAGGAATCAAGTGCGTACGGATTGAACTTCACCCTCGCTCCAGGAGGAGTGATACGGGTGCCGGCCCACAGGCCACTGGCCGCTGCTGTTCCCCCTCCAATGACCAGCGCGGTGCCCGGACTAGGCAGCATCAGCTTCCCCTGGATGGAGAGCAGCCAGCGATTTGCAAAGGAGAGATTTGCAGGTAAACATGAACCAAATTTGAGATCCTCTCACTCGTATAACTTAGATGTTCGTCATGTAAATCATGGCAGGTGACAGGTGACATGAATTGAGATTTGCTTAAAATTAGCCATGCACACTCTTAGAAAAACAAAGTTATAATAACCATTTGGAACCATACATAGAATCGTACCATGGGAAAAAAAAGGTTCCAGGTAGAACCAAAAACGTCTTTGATTTATAGCACCAACAATTATTATACAGGTTACAAACAAAAGATTCCAAATACCAAATGGGTTCTTGGTGTGTCACCAACAATTAGTGCTATGTACCCTTGCAGGTCAGAGGCGTGTTTGGTTCTAATTGTCACCTTTTTTCGAGGGTTCTGTTATAGTGATAAAATGATTCAATGTAGAACTTTCTTTCTTATGGGGGCTTTTGGTGGACCATGGTTGGGATATACATTTCATCAATAGCCTTGAAGATGAATTGACATTCCAGTTTAATAATTGTGTCATTATTTTTTCAGTGATTTTCCAATGATAAACAAATAATTTAAATGTAATTGACACCCTCCCCCTGATATCCATATTAAGCTAAAAAGGCTTACAGGTTGTCTAATGTCGGCTCCGAAGGGGGCAACTGGGCTGCTGGATAAATTGGGTATAGTTTCGTATTTACATTTATATGGAGCGTTGAAGTCAACTTGAACAATGTTCACAGCGGAACGTCTCATGCGCAATTATTATTAAAAACTATAGGCTATAGGTAAAATACTCGTTATACAAGTTCTTAAAATGTGACTGGCTCACGTGTGCACACAAGGAGCTTATTGATATTCGAGGATCTTCTTCGATGAGACCTCAGCCTCATTCTACAATCAAAAGTGTCACAAAATAGTTTCATATATCGCCGGGTATATCTTCGCTTGCAGATTGCATGCACACGCGTGTGCCGTAGATGAATTGGGAACAACAATGCATTAACTTACTTAGATAATGTATTTGTTGTAAGTCGCTTTGCATAAAGGCGTCTGCTGAATGCCAAAAATGTAAATGTAAATGTAAAACAGTCAATTTGGGTAGGCCTTTACAGTAGTCTCTATCATAGGCGAAAACAAGCAATGTGGCCACATCTTAACCAAAAATGTTTTTTTTTTTAAATATCAAATATCTAAATGAAACGGGGTAAAGGGTAATAGGGTAAAGGGACAAACACAAATACATTAGAGAGTGGCCTATATAATCCTTATAAAACAACAAACGAGTAGCCTTTTAAGCAAACCATGTCTGGACCAATGAGCCAAGACATTTTACTCAAATTCATATGCATTTGGCCAAGAATAACATCGGCATTGTATTTAGATTTTTGTTCATGTTTACTCAGCTGCACTTTAGAGCCTGCATATGCTTTGCATACTGCTTTCGTTCATTATTCGAATGGGATATTTGATCTAGACAGAAGGCCTATATACGCTGCCTATAAACCAAAGCTTTCTTTATTTGATGGATTGACTGTGTGAGTCATGCGCGTCCATATTTAAGTTATCATATCAACATCGTTGTGATCAATTCGTTGAGTGTGTTTGGCTTCCTCGTATAACACCGTCTATCTGCTAATTCGATTAGCTACAGGAACAGTTTTACTTGCTTTGTCTGTATTTTCTATTAGGGTATAGGCCTATAACTTCACCTCACCGATGGTAAAATATATTGATGTCATTATGATTAATACTTACTTATTTATAGGACTAGGATTTATTGATGTGTATCATTAGTATTGTTTGTATCATTTATACAGGCTTATTTTTCAAGCCTATCTA
>NC_137689.1:19092867-19112867 GCF_963989245.1 Nansenia antarctica
ATCACTCTCTCTCTCTCTCTCTCTCACACACACACACACACACACACACACACACACACACACACACACACACACACACACACACACACACACACACACACACACACACACAAGTTGTATACAATACAATATCAGGAAGGAGCTTTCTTTTTCCTGGATAAAATAGCCCATGTCATATAGTCAGAATATTGTTAGGTATTCTTTTGCAAAAATGACAGGCTGGTGGTGGGACTAACCTTGGTAAAAAGAAAAGAAAAAGAATTTGGTAAAAAAAAAAAAAAAGCCTTTAAGTCATTGCCAATTCTGTTATCAATGCTCTATAGAAAATAACACACTGCATTACTCCGTCTTAAGTTCTGGTTGCAACAATGCCACTGTCACCTCTAGTTTCACCTGTGTCTCCCTACTGTACCGCCAATGCTATTGACAGGTGGTTAGATCTTGTTCTGATTCAGGCCTATATAGGTGGATGATAAATGTCTCTCTCTGTAGATAAGTTCTCTAACAGTGAATCTAAATAAGTGTCCTGTCTTTGCGTCTGTCCCTGCCCACTCCCCCACCCCACATCTCTTTGTTGCCAGGCGACAGACGGCCGAAGAAAGGGAGGCGGAGCGTCAGCAGGCCAATCGGCTGATGATCCAGCTGCAGCATGATGCCTTCCAGAAGTCATTGAGTGACTCGGTTCCGTCCGACCCACTCTGCAGCCACAACACCTCCCTGTTCGCTCTGCAGAACCTGCAGCCGTGGGTCTCTGAGGACGGCAAGCTAGTAGGCAGTGTCACCGGTCTGGTGTGACGGGGCGGGCCACATTGCACTGCACTTATTCTGACTGGCCAAAACGCCAAACTGTGTGTGTGTGTGTGTGTGTGTGTGTGTGAATCAGAATCAGAATCAGAAGACTTTATTGCCATGACATGTAAACATGTTAGGAATTTGGTTTGGGACAATGGAGCACAGTTTACAGCAGGACAGGTGCAAGACAGGACAAGACAGTGCAAACCAACATCAAAGTGCAAGAGTCATAATTAATATAAATATAAAGTGTTCAAGTGTTCATATCCAGACAGTCCACAGCTCTCTGGGTGGGGGTGGAGGGAGGGTAGATAGATAGGGGTCAGGTCAGGGGGGGGGGGGGCCCAGCGGCATTTAGGAGCCGGATGGCTGTGGGGAAAAAGCTGTGTGTGTTTGAGTGTGCACAAACTTGATCAGTGAGCAACGTGAAATGAATGACTTATTATTGTTCCTCCAACCTACGGAGTCTGGTCGAAGAGGGTTGGAGGGAGTCAGAAACTGAAACCAAAAAGGCACAGTTCACTGACTTGAACAGGCGGTGGAGCGTACGCTGGGCCCTTGTCTCAGATCATTCCTGGGTGGCAAGACAACCTGTGGTGACGCCTATCCTTGAGCCAGCTCCATAATTCCAAACTGACCATATTGACTGACTGACGCGGCACAGATTGGCTAATTTGTCCCTCCTACGACCCATCTGTTGTTTGACCACTATATCTATCGTCTCTCTGCCCCAGTGTTTCAGACAAGGAAGGAGAGAACATGGAGGATGGAAAGAGAGAAATGTACTTTTTGAGAATACAGAAATCGTTGTTGTTGCATGAGTCCTGCAGTGCTCACCACTCTCTCGTTTTCCATGTTGAATTCAGTCCAATCGTTTCCTCTCAAAGGCTCACACGTTTTGTGTACTAAAAAGCCACTGTGCAGGCTTTTGCTTTGATCGATTGTTTTATTCTTTAGCTCAATAGATGATATAACTATCTTATATCATTTGAATATTATTTATGATATGTGTCTTATGTATTATGTCTCCGATTGAACAAGGAGGGGGAAGTTAATTGGTCCCACAAACCAGAGGTCCACAAGTGATTTGCTGTAGCCTATACTAGTCCACCTGGATGAGAACTGCTGTTCAGCTAGTTCATTTAAAAGCCAGGCAGCATTTCTGTTTTTGCTACCTCCATAAGCAGGATCCATTTAGTACTGTAAACATTTGCAGACACACACACACACACACACACACACACAGATACACAGACACACAGACACACACACACACACACACACACACACACACACACACACACACACACACACACACACACACACACACACTAGAAAGAAATGTACATTGTTTTCATCAGAGGATTACTACACAGCTCAAGGGCTATAAAACAAGATAACGACGCACATCACCTGCCAATGGGGCAAAATGCAATCCAACAGAAGAAGAAGCTAACAATAGTGCTGTTTTATCCAAGCCAGACTAGACCCGTTCACTGGGAAAAGTGGATGCTACTCTTGCAAGACAGCAATATTTGAACAATCAAATGCATGAAGATGGCATTGAAGAATGAAGACATTGAGTCAGTGATAATGTGGTGACCTGTCCTCTGAGACAGTCTGTGATGGATGGACATCTGTACTGTAAGTTGCCTCCAAACCCATGTATCATACTTTGTATTTGGTAAATATGTAAATAACTAAATCAATTAAATAAAAATTATAAAAGCATTCTCTTGTTTTTGCTTTGGATCACTCTCTTGCCAATATGGTTGTATTCAAAGAAGAACAAAGAAAGAAGAAGCTTTCTTCTGCGGCCACCCATTATTACTATTTCTTTATTGTATAAAGGAATATGACAATATGGCACAATAATAACAGATAGTCACACATACGTTGTATAAATACAACATACACATGAGGAGTATTAATGAGACAAAATACACATATTAGATTGCAGGTCCACCCATTAATATTTTCTTCTATATGGTCTATTAGAACTTATTTACTTTTATTTATTTTTTAGAACTGGTTTGCACTGTGTGAAGAATTTCATACGCATCGTTTCATACGCATCGTTTTACACACAAATACAACACTAAATAAACTGCACCACAAAGAGCCATATCAATAACGCTCTGTCACACACAAACACATTGACAAGAGAGGATTCTGCCTACCACAGATCAAAGGCACTTACACAGGGAGAACAGAGATCCACAGAGACCATAAAAAGGCTCTCCCCATTAAAGCCCCCCTCCCAGAGTGCTGACTCATATGAGCTGACCTGAGGGAAGATGGATGGGCCTGAGTGGGGAGTCCATTATAAATGTCCTAAACAAAGGGGCACCGCAACCATGCTTAACGTAATGTATTCTAGCCTCACCACATAAAGCTCTAGAATCCGCACTAGCTCTTTGTATAGTAAATTCATAAACAAAGCCATCGTTCAGCACAGCAAGGCCCGTAAGACGTGTGATAGGACTAGCTCTCTCCCTCGTTGCCTGAGAGGCCATTTGGGAGAGTAGGCATTAATAGACCCAGGCCCAGGCTAATTGATACAGGAAGTCTCCTGACCTTCTGGACCCTGTCCAGATCTAGGGGGATGATGAGATCACCGCTAGGGCCCTCAGGGATGCAGCACATGCAAGGGGTTCATCTATACAACAGCACCATCTGCAGGCCTTAAGGCCAGTTCAGATCAAAGATCCGCAACGGGACGGTTTTAGAACGTCGCAGAGGAAAACCACTTGCAACTGACATGCTAGAACTGGGCAGTTCAGTGGCCTGGGGTGACCCGGTGGTCTAGCACCTAACTGCAGGTGATATTGTGCCTTTTAAACTCAAAATAGAAATACTTGAAATGTAATGTAAATGGATTGACTAATATATACAGTGGCCTCTCATTCACCTCTTCACACATCAATGGCGGCAAGCTACCATGCAAGGCACCGGCCCTCTCATTGGGAGTAATTTTGGGGGTTCAAAGTCTTGCCCAAGGACACTTCGACATGTGGCCAGCCGGGGTTCACACCGCCGACCTTGCAACAATTAGACGCCAGCTCTACCTCCTGCGCCACAGCCGCCCCAATGGGGTGGTCTCTGTAAACATCCAAGATAAAGTGCATACATGTAATATAACACATTTACAGTGGGCAATTACATCAGCTTGCAACCATTGGTGTGCGAACGGGTGGATGACAGGCCATTGTAAAGCGCTTTAGAATAAGGCGCTACATAAGTGCAGTCCATTCACATAAAAAAAATGAAAATCTGATTAGAGACAACTCATATTTATTTCTGACTTAGACATTCATACAGCTACATTTACCCTAGTTGTAAAAGTTGTGTATTTGAGAATACATTACACTTCATAAGTTATTATATTCATACCTTAACACAGACTTTGCAACATTAAGTCCACTGAAATACTGTAGTTGTTAGGCTGTACACAAGACTCGAGACAGTAGCATTTCTTCCTCAGAACGGTTTATTGTTGATCACAATATCTCTGGATGGAGAGCTGCTCATATACTTTATAACAATTTCAGAGAACACAGCATCAAATCACAACACCAGTATCATACATTAGTTACCTGTACTTCCAGATGTCAATCACTCATTGAAGAGCAAGACACTGGTGCATTACCTGCTTAACACTACCCTTTTATTGCAAAATAATAAAATTGAACGATGTTCAAAAACCCTTTGTTTTACAGTTAAATTAAGACAAATGTTAATCTCAGGCCCCCCTCGCCCTCCAAAATGCAAGGACAGAGCATCCATACAAACAAACTCATGGATGACATGGAACAATCAAAAAATCATTAAACCTATCATTTACAAACATACCTAAAGCAATACAAATTAAACAGATTTACTAACTGCCTGAGGGAGAATTGTTATCACCACTTAGGCCTGACTTCAAAAGGCTACGTAGAATACAGTAGCAAGGATATCATTTACACATTTACAAAATGCAAAGTTCAGAGTGGGTTTGACCAAGTCCATTCACATGAACGCCGGAATAGTATCCATTTCATCCACCCTTCTTGCACAACTGGACAGGACAAGTGAGGGGTATGGTGCTTTGAAGGCCAGGATCCTGGGACTCAAGCCCATCAGTTCACACTAGTCTGTGCTCCTACAGGGCGCTTGAACTGGACAGGCAAGCGCAGAGACGCTTTAAAGGGGAACAGAGTGTGAGGCACTGAGTGGGACATGGGAAACTTTAAGGGCAGGGCAAGGTAGGCCAAAAGCCGGGACCGAGCTGACAAAGTAATACAAAAAGAAAATAATTTTAAAAAAGGGCAGACATTTATTTTGTATCTTTCACCGTCTGCCTCCACTTCCACATCTCCGCAATGACCTAAAGAGGGTGGACAGAACAAAGCGAGTTAGAGAAAGTCAGTGGACTTGGCTTAGAACATGTTAAATTGGTGAGAGCTTAGAACTTCTTAGAGGTATTGGTGTGTTTTATATCAGTTCATCACTGATCAAAACCATTATTTTCTTCATTGCTCTTCAGGTTTGTTTTGATTACCTCTTGGGCCATGCAAACTTTATTAGTAGTTCATTTTTTGTTTCGTAAAATCAGGTCTTGCCGTAGTTATTCATAATCAATTTCCATGGGCAGCATTACTATACCTTGGTGTCTGCAACTTGTAGACTCGACTTTAAAAAGTTCTCAAACTTGGGCTGTAATTTAGGCAGCATTACTCCCTGAAATTGAAGACATTTTCAAATTATTACAGGTATTCATCCCCTTTGTGCAGACAAGCGCAGGTGTGCCCTTCAAGACTACACAGTGCGTCTTGGTTTTTTTTGGGGAACACTTCTTAAGCATACATCAGCTAATCGAATTACATCACTGGGAGATTCACAAGGGAATTTTCCGAAAAGTCTAAGTATCAGGACTAACATGTTCAAAAAGACAAACCTTCTCCACTGATGCAAGCATCTTTGCCTTCAGCTCAGGAACAGTGAGGGGCACTTTGGGGGTTTTGGGTGGGGTCTTTTTGCCTGGGGTGCTGCCCTTGTTGTCTGGGGTCTTTGCCTGTGAAGGAGAACAGTGTGTGAGTGTCAGGGAAGGACTGGGGGGGTGGGGGTATTGTAAGTGCTATTGTGTGCCATTATATTTAAAACAGAACAATTCTCTCAACAATGGGAGTGGCCATCTGGAGTGGCAGTCTCAGTCTTTTGGTAAGCAGTTGTTGAAAATGCATCAGCAACAGTTCAGCTCAACAAATGTCATCTTCGACCACAGACGCCATGCAATGATAGGGAAAGCAACCTATACGTGCATTTAACCTACACCTGCATTTAAACATGCTCATGAGAACACATGGCACTCAGACACCCGGAGAGGTGATCAAGGGCCAATCCCAATTCCCTTTTCTACCCCTATGGCTCGTTTTCGAGTGTCACTCGATTCGAAGCCAAGGCCTTCGAACACGTCACAAGCCATACCCCTTGAAATCTAAGCCCTATGAATTGGGACAGCCCTTCACGGCGCCTACGTCATCAACAGTGGTTTAGACGCGGTACGGGTGACGCGTTATGTTGCCGGCGAATTCTCACATCTCGCAATGCCTTCTTCAGCTGTGTTTATTTCTGTTGCGTGTGCTATAAGCATCTTTTTTCGTTTATTATCAACACACCTGAGAAATCATGGAAGAGCAAGACGTCTTCGACGCGCCAGAATACTGATGGGACTGATGGGACAGTTTTTGGTATGTACGACTGCAAAAAAGTTTTTAACCAAGCAACACAACATGCTAGTATAGTGGTTATTCATGTAAATGTTGTCTCGAGTAACCGACCTTTTACTTTTTGTATTATTGATTTGTGTGATGATCTGTGTGCAGTACAATGCGTACATGGCGTAATTACGTGGTAATTAATGCTATCGTGCTATTAACGTGTTTGTTCCATATGTGTTTGGTTTGGGGGGAAATGGCTTGGGGGATGGGGACATTGATTGGGGGATGGGGAATGGAGAAATGTCCTGCAGTAAAATCTTTCCTATTCAGACTAAGGAATGTGAACGTATTTCCTTTTACAGACTGGTCATCCTATGAGATACTGCAAGCTGAGTCAGGACCTGCCCATCCTGCGTTTATGGTTGAATGTAGAGGCTGACCTGAGACAGGACTACCGCCTCAGCAGAAGAGCCATGCATGGTCTGCAGAGGCTCCTACAGAGGGAACAGGATCATAGCTGGGGAAATCAGATGGAAGTCCTCATTTATGTGTACTGGCTGGCTCATGGACTGTCCTATCAGGTTACATGCCGTGTCTTCAATGTGCCAAAAGCCACAGTCCACCGCATCATCCACAGAGTTGCACAGCACATTTGGAACAACCTCAAGCGAGCCATCTCTCTCCCACCGGCAGGAGAGCTACATGCTGTTGGGCAAGGATTTGCCCTGCTATCAGGAAGCCCTGCCTTCAACAACGTTGTGGGTGCAATAGATGGCTGCCATATCAGGATCAAACCCCCTCTACTACACCGAATTGACTATTTAAATTACAAAGGATTCTTTTCTATTAACATGCAGGCAATTTGTGATTCGAAGGGTAGATTCCTTGACATCTTTGTAGGCTACCCGGGGTCGGTTCATGACACACGCATCATGAAGAACAGTACCTTTTACAGGACCAGACAGTACCCTCCCAGGGGTTACATGCTTCTGGGTGATGGTGGCTATCCCTGTTTGGACACACCAATCTGCCTCATCACACCATACAAGGATCCCGTTATTGGACAAATACAGGGGCGCTTCAATAATTATCATTCCAGAGGCCGCAGCATTGTAGAAAGGGCTTTTGGAATGATGAAGACCAGATGGAGATCTACCCTGTTCAAAGCCTTGGAGGTTAAACCAATATTTGCACCTGTGGTAGTTGCGTCCTGTGCCTTTTTGCACAATGTGTGTCTCGATAATGGAGACATGCTGGAGCTAGATCCAGATGCACAGGACATGTTTGACCCCCAACCTCCCGGTGAGCCCCTAGCAGGTAACGAGACCTCTGGGAATGCTACAAGGGACAGACTGGCTGCCTTGGTTTCGGGCCATGTGCAAGCACCATAGTACAATGCTGTTTGTGACCCAGAAATGTATAATTGTATGTTAGCCATGGTGATACCATTTTAGGCTTGTTTCAATCTGTTTTGTCTTAATTGTGTGATTTCTTCAAATAAAAAAAATATTACAAAAATATTTGTCTTACAATTTTAGGATTTTTACAGTGAACTAACTGCTAGCTAAATGGGAAAATGTGGTTTGATTATATAAGACAATCTGTTATTCATGCTCATAATGAATCCACCAACAATTGGTTTGAAACAAATACTTTAGTAGTCCAACAACAACAACAAATGTAAGTATCATGGGGGCTATTCCATCAATGTTGCTAAAGGAAAATCCCAAAAATAAGGACTTTCCTTTAGCAAAGTTGATGGAATACCCCAGCAGCACAATAAAAACAACAAGGTTAATTAACTGTTAACAACTTTGGGGCTATTCCATCAACGTTGCTAAAGGAAAATCCCAAAAATATGGACTTTCCTTTAGCAAAGTTGATGGAATAGCGGCTCTAAACAAATCTACTCTACTTGTCAGGAATTTTATCCACTAGCTGTTTGAACAGCGCTAACAATTCTTTATGACGCTCCTGTTCAAGCTCCATGTCTTTTTCCACCAGGGTTACCAGGGTGTCTAGGGCGGTCGTCCTCCTCTTCTTCTGTAGTTACATTTGTAAGTTACATACAATGATACAACCCATTAATAATATTACCTAATAACAACTGCTCGGATTAGATTGCGGGTGGAAATAGGTCAAAATGCGCATCATGTACAAGTCAGACGAACGTTTGATAGATAACTTTACATATGTGTACCATCATCCGCTGTCAAACGCCACAGGTAATAATTGATTTATGATTGTACATCTCTGAAATGCTCGACTGTCATGCAGCGTTGCGTTACTGTAACGTTAGACACAGCACCGACATAAAAGCGATTTTTGGGTTAAGCTTGTTATAAATAAAAGGTCTATAATGCATTGTAATGACATTAAACTAAGACAATAAGATGGTTATCATAATTTTTCAAATCTTTATTAATAAGTAATTACAGAGAAAGTAAAATGACATTTCCGCATTGAATAGAGCGACATACGATTTCTGTAGATGATTCGCAATGCATCCTGGTATCAAGGGGTAGCGTACCCCTAGCCCTTCGAAGCTAGTGTGGTCCTGGAATCGCTCGAAACGAATTAATAGTTAGCCCTCCCCCTTACCCCTAGCCCTCGATGAAATATGAATTGGGACAGCCCTCCCCCTAAACGTGAACGCGCAAATCGAGCCATAGGGGTGAATTGGGACGGGCCCCAAGTGTGGGGTCATTGCTTAGAAGCAATGTGTCAACTTACAGAAGAGAAAAACCAAGGCAGAAGCACTAACCTCTTTTCCAGCTGGTGTGTTGCCTTTAGGACTCTTTCCATTTTGAGCAGGAGACTTGGCTTTGGACGGAGTCTTCTTAGGCTGTGATGAATAGGGTTTATGGTTTTATGTCAACTAGTAGAAGGTGGCTTATGCCAAGACAGGTACATGTTATCTAACATCAACAGAATAATTCCCTCCAGCAAGGGGAGTGGCAGTCTTCAGTCTCAGTCTTTTGGTAAGCAGTTGTTGAAAAATGCATCAGCAGCAGTTCAGCTCAACAAATTTCATCTTCGACTACAGACGCCAAGCAACGATTTAAGCAGATAGTATATAGGCTTTTCAAATAAATGCAATAGAAATTACCCTCACCTTAACAGGAGATTCTTCAGCCTCGCTCTCTTCATCTTCCCTAATGAGGAGTCATGTTACAAATCAGTTTCAGAAAAATATGTGCATTGAACACTCCTAAGAAGAGAAAACTTCTATACTTACTCATCATCATCATCCTCCTCCTCCTTCACCTCCAGTTTCATTTTTTTCTGTGAAGAAGAAAAGGGCTGGTCAGTGTCAGAGATGAAGACACATGTTGTTTCAGGTGACTAGACCAGGTTGGACAGAGGTACTGTTTGGAGACTGACCTGGGATTTCAGTGCCGGTGCTGAGGCGGGCCTTTTCTTGGACGTTTGAACCTCCTCTTCCTCATCATCCTCCTCCTCCTCATCAAACGACTGGTCACCCCCCATCACTGGTAGAAAAACAAGATGGCAACTTAAGAGTTGATGGCTTATGCCAACAAGTATTTTTCCTACCGCCACTATAGGATCACTTTTTCAGTGGCAGTATTCGGTCTCAGTCTTTTGGTAAGCAGTTGTTGAAAATGCATCAGCAGCAGTTCAGCTCAACAAATTTCATCTTCGACTACAGGTTCCTGGCAGAGGTGATCATACTTACTGACAAGGTGCTGACCACTGATGTGGATTGGACCGGAACCAGACTTGAGACGGAAAACAGCAGGGGGTGTGATTGCAAACCCACCAAGACACACCTGCAACACACAAACACCGGGCTTGATCTCTGGTTCACAACCACACTAACAATGCTTTTGAGCTTTGGCTTACAGGTGTATATGAATAATCTGATATTTTGATGATGGCCAACATCTCAAACTCACACTTGGAAGGGTGGAGGGTTTCAGTGAAGCAAGCACTGCTTTAACCGGCTGACCCTCTGTGTCCTGCCCTTCCACCTCCACAATGTGAAGCTCATCCTTGGTGCTGGGGTCCACACACACCTGAGAACAGAGGTAGAATTGCAACACACCGTTAAGTACATAGCCCAAATACTGCAAAGCATGTGGGGTATTGTAAGTGCTATTGTGTGCCAGCATTATATTTAAAACAGTACAATCCTCTCAACAATGGGAGTAGCCATCTTCAGTCTCAGTCTTTTGGTAAGCAGTTGTTGAAAATGCATCAGCAACAGTTCAGCTCAACAAATTTCATCTTCGACCACAGATGCCATGCAATGATAGGGAAAGCAACCTATATGTGCATTTAACCTATACCTGCATTTAAACATGCTCATGAGAACACATGGCACTCAGGTGTCATTGCTCAGAATCGATGTGTCAACGTACAGAAGAGAAAAGGCAGAGGTAGAGGTACTAAATAAAATATATATTAAAAACGGATGAGTACTATCTATCTATCTACATAATCTTACCATCCTCAAATCCAGCTGGTGCTCAAACTCATCGTCCTCTGGGTTGAAGACAACATCCTTCCCAGACTTCAATTCGCACCCTGTTGAAATATGTCAAAAAGGTCCAATCAAAAAAGTATTCAGACATCAACGGGGGGGGGGGGTCACGGCGGCACATGTGGGTCAACCCACGTGGTGACACTGGTAACATGAGGAATTCCTAGTCATAATATTTCATGCACGTATTCGATTAAAAATGATACAGGGTTGTTAGACACAATCTGCCTAACTAGGTAAGTACGTTAGATGTCTTTTTTTTGGGGCTTAAGGTCCAATATACAATCGCCGAGCCAACTGTGAAAGCGTGCGACGCATGTACCAGAGACTTCCGCGATCAGAAAACATGCTGGGGTTAAGAAGTGACTGGGTGCATTAGCAATTATTATTTATTAGTCCTGTACTTAACATCAGTGTATGGAAAGAAAGAGACAACTCCTGTTCACTTCGGTTCACACAATCGACCTGTCCTGCATATAGCAGACACATTTCAGTGAGTGGCCTTCCCCTCTAAGTGCGCCATCTTAAAGCACGTGTCGACACGCACGCCATGGGGTAACTAAGCTAACACAGGAAAAGCCTGACACTCAAATAATGTAAGTTAGAAAACGTTCATTTTAAACATGAGTAGAATTAACTCCTGAACGTCCAAGCATCACATAATTGTGACTGGAATAGCCATTCAAGGTTGCGAGCTCATTAACAATGGACATGCTAAACCTCGTGGTTTGCTAGCAGCTGCATTGCTCAGTTATACGCTAGCTAACGTTACTACTCTCAGCGAACAAGGTATATCATTGTAATCACGCATGTGAACCAAATGTTTGAAGACAACATGATCACTAACACGCCTCAAAAATAGTTTCTCACCATAAAGGAACGTCTGTGGACCCGTCTGTTCTTCGTCTAGCCCGTTCATTGTACCTGGTGTGAGGCGATGTCTTAAAAGGTCCGCTGAACTGAGATGCCCTTCGTTGACTACGCAGAGACATTACCCTGCTGGTGAACGGACACGCCCACACTTTGTGTAGTCCAATCATATCAGTAAGCGAGGGTGAATTGATACGCCTACACTTTGTGTAGTCCAATCATATCAGTCATGAGACTGGCGCATCCGGGTATTTTGCCCTTGCATGCCCCGCCCCTTTTTAGGTGAAGACCGTCCCTTTAGTTTGACTGGCAGTAAATTCAAATTCCGCATAACAATGAATGGATTCTTAATAGGACTGGTTGTTAAAATCCCTAAATATTCGGGATTTTAACAACCAGTCTTGGTCTTTGGTCTTTGGTCTTTGGTCTTCAACCAGTCATGAATGGTCTTTATTGTCATTAATACAGTACAGGTACCATACAACGAAATTTAGGAGGGGGGTCTCCCCTGGTGCTAGGAAAAAAAGACTAAAAACAAGAAGGGAAAAAGAGCTGGTTTACATAAATAAAGGCTATATACACTATCCACTATACTATACTATACAAATAAAACAATGTGCTGTACTCTATGCTATAATAATGCATAACATAAGAATACAGTATTTATTGCTTTGAGTCAAAATCGGCCAGTCAGGCACACAATGATGTAACGTCGTTGCCGATCAACCATCGTTGCCGTTATATAGAAAAGGGTTAGTTAATTTAAAGAAATATGGGTTGAGCCTGAGGTGTCTTAAGCTGACATATAGGCCTACAACTACCTTATTGAATCTCCAGGTGTAATGTATTTCTGACCTGTATCACTTTTTCTGTCGTTAATACACTTTATTTAGCTGTTTTGGTAGTCTGTCCAATGTGACTAGCTCACTTGCCCCCCTCCGGCACTAGTTTTGGCTTGCTGTTCATTATTTTGAGTCGTTTTCAGAAGAAAATAAATGCTCTTCCTATTTGGTGAAAAAGTAAGTAAAAAATAAATAAATAAGTAAGTAAAAAAAATAAAATAAGAATTTGTTCTTACATGTTTGCCTGGTTAAATAAAGCTAAAAAAAACAAAACAAAAAAAAAGTTTTTGTATTCTATTTTATTCTAGAATGTGAGAAAGTTGTTGTTCCCATGTCAGAGCACTCCTTGTTTAAGTTAGAGGCATCTGTCTGCCTATGGCACCAACCAGCAACACCTGCACCTGGAATAAAGACATTACATTCTACACAGACAAAGCAAAAATAAAAAGGAGAGTCGGAAAAAACTGAAGGCAAAAGAAGAACATCAACAGCAACAGTCCCTTGAAATGTTGTCTGCCACTGGAGAACTTCCCCTTTGGTCTCAGCACTGAAGGGTCCCACAGTTGACCATTTTCATCCTCTCTGTGGATGGCCTGAAGCAACATATCTCTTCTTGTACTGTTCTTCGCTCTTTGGGGAACTAAAGAAAATCATAAACTGGGATTTGTTTTATTGTTTGACGTGCTAAATACGACGCAGCAGCTTTTGGCCATGGTGACACTAGTTTTTCCAATTTGGCACCGGCACTTTTCCACGCTCGATTTTACCCAAAAGGGGGCGTGGTCGTTCTGATGACAGGGAGGTGACATAATTATGTCTGCTCATCCGCTCTTGCTTGCACAAGCACACCTATCATCACCAACCCACCCCTTCATACAGTACATATTGCCTTCCTTCCCTCCCTCACTCCATCAGAAAACTCACCATGTCTTACAAAAAGAACACATAATATTATGTCAAACTTTTTATTCATAGCATTTGCACTGTACAACAGAACACAGAAGCTGTTGCTCTCTCCAGTCTCTGTATTTATCTGTCCCAGACAAAGTGTCGTAATGAGGTGTACCACTTGCTTACATTTATTCAGATTGTTCTGTCCGCTGATTATCAGGCTTTCATCAGTGGGGCTATACTTTCGTGTAACTTGGCCACATTGTAAACAATTACGTTACATTATCAATAGTAATTGTAATTCCATCAATAAGAAATAATAACTCTAACAGAAAGAGTTTGGTAATGGTTTTATCTTTGTGTTACAGACACTTTGCTCTCATATGCTTCTCATTTCTATTTTTCTCAATCGGTTAGTGACATAGGCCTACTAACCTCACACCCCAGTCTTTCTTCTCACCTTGGAATTTTGGCAATGCAAGACTGGAGACACACACATACAATTATTTCAACATAACCGATAGACACCAAGAGAGGGATAAACATGTAATTACAGCACAAAATAATCACTGATCTCTCTCTTTTTCTCTCACACTCACACTCTCTCTCACAAACACACACACATGCATGGATTGCACTGCATTTACCTCCAATCGATCCATGTTGTGTACTTAATCATTTTCAAGATCTGGTCACCATATGTTAAATCTTATGTAAACCCAGTAGGCCTATTGGTTATATTTCTAACACATTACAGGCATCAGTTTGGGAAAGACACACAATTACAAGGATAGATTTGAGAGCGACAGCATAACCAACACAGAACTACATAGAACTTCTCAACAGTAAAACAGTCACCACACATGACACAAACAAACAAATAACAGTAGGATAATTTTCTATTTAATAAACACATAGGAATAAATAGCAGATATGATCCATCAACAAATCAATCATTGGATGCATGAGTTAAATACATAAGTCCAAAGGTAAAGGTCTTGGTCAAGCAAATGGTTGGAGAGAGCGATCGGGTCTCTCTGGCTCAAGCATGCATTCTGTTTTGACAAAAATAACTTAGTCAAAAGAAATGCCCCTGCTGGCATAGTTCCACTTCTTCACAGATAGAGGGCAGTCTTTCAAGAGCATCTCCACATCAGCTTATCAAAAAGAGAGGAGCCGAGCAGCGAAAAGGTTGAAGTTCGTCAAGTGTGTCACACACTAGTCTGTATTGTGTGATCATTCCCACAGAATACAAACCTTCATGTCACACTATCCAGGTTCTGACGACTGAATTAGTCCAGCAACATGGCTGTCAAGTCCAGGGGGTCTCACAACTGGGCATTGTAGGGTGTTTCTGGCTTCATTCAGTCAATGCATGGGCAGCTAGCCAGGCAGGATATAATTTTGCAAACACATGAACGCTGACAAGTAGGATGAGAGGGTGAGAAAGAGAGACACGCTGCATCGCACATATGCACCCTTGCTGACAGACACACATTATACACACGCACATTCACACACACAACAATATGCACATACGGTACATATGCACATACATGCACACACACATCTCTCTCTCTCTCTCGCATTTCTCTCGTCTAACCTTAATTACATCACATTTTCAAAGAGCTGCATGGATCTCATCATGGTTTCATCCTATCGGGGAGAATGGGAGAACACGGATGAAACAGGATGTTGTAACTACTTTGATTCAACACAAGATGCCACTGTTGTATCGTAAGTCAGATAGAGCCTTCTCACCTGTGAGCCAAAGGGGGCAATACTTGTAAGCTAAAAGGCTTACAAAAAACAAGCCTTCCATCTTAAATAGACATCCAGTGTCTGAGAAGCTACTACTACTACTACGACTACTGCTACTATTACTACTACTACTACTACTACTACTACTACTACTACTACTACTACTACTACTACTACTACTACTACTACTACTACCACTACCACTACCACTACCACTACCACCACCACCACCACCACCACCACCACCACCACCACCACCACCACCACCACCACCACCACCACCACCACCACTACTACTACTACTACTACTACTACTACTACTACTACTACTACTACTACTACTACTACTACTACTACTACTACTACTACTACTACTACTACTACTACTACGGAGGAAATGTATTTAAACAATTACTTTACAAGCAATGAGGTTGAGCTACACTAAAGCTACCCTTGTGAGAAATACAGTTAAACTAAAGCTACTTTGAAAAAGTAGTTCACTATATAGAAGCCTTTGTCCAACACATCCCAGTCAGTTACTGACATATGACCAGCCTGTATGACAGAAGAACCACGACTAAAACACTCAGAGAGAAAAACAACAATGTTTGTGGAGCAAAGTGGGGAGATGGGAAGCAGTGAGGGAAAACATAGTAGGGAAAGTTGTACATGTACAATTTGTGTGTATAAGAGTTTGTGTGTGTGTGTGTGTGTGTGTGTGTATGAGAGAGAGAGAAGAGAGAGTGTGTGTGTGTGTGTGTGTGTGTGTAAATATATGGATAGCCTACATACCTCCTGGCATGCTACAATGAACTCCTCTAAAGTCACAACTCCATCTTTGTTTTTATCCATTTTCTGTGGGGAGACAGAAAGTAAAAGCATCATGCATAATTAGCAGAACAGGAAATGTGTTGCATCCTACCTCTTTGTTTCTTTCTATGTCGTATTGTTACTCATGAAGGCCTTGTTACCTGGAAAAAAGCATCCACATGCTGTTTTGGCACATCTCCCTTAAGTGCAGGGTAGGTATATTTGCCCATCATGTCGTAAATGGCCCTCACAATCTCGGTCATCTCCTGAAACAAAGAAGTACACACAGAATACAATCAGACAGCAGAATATCGGATATTACTGGTTGTAACTATGCAACACAATCTCACATGCTGAGGCCTACAGACAGAGACAGACCTCTCTGTTAATGTAGCCATCTCTGTTGATGTCATAAAGATGAAAAGTCCACTCCAGCTTGTCCCTCAGCGTTCCCCGCAGCAGTGTAGACAGTCCCATTACAAACTCCTGAGGGAGGAGAGAGAGGGAGCAGAGGAACAGATGGAGGAGTGGAGCGTAAATACAAGCCTGAGTGATACCAGAACAAATAAGACAATTAAACAATGAATCTAAGGAATCCATTGATTGATAGAAAGGTTGTTTGGTTTGTACCTCAAACTTAATGGATCCATTGTTTGTGGTGTCGAATGCGTTGAAGAGATAATGTGCGTACGTACTGGCATCTGCAACACAACCAGATACAAACACATGAGGTCTAGTGATCCCATAATGCTTGCTAAGCTGGAATGATACATTTTGGACCGGCCATGTGATGTGTTTCAATGATAGGGTCTGACTGTACTGTACCTCCATGGGGGAAGAACTGGGCGTAGATGTGTTTGAACGTCTCTTCATTTACCACTCCACTCGGACACTCCTGTGGAAACCAACATGCATGCGTGTTGTTGTTGTTGTTGCTGTTGTTGTGTACAGTTGAACATATACTTTCCTTTCCTCACCAATTCGGATTCATGAATATAACAAGAGGGCAAGACATCTATCAACTTACAGCACTACTTCAAGGAGTAGAGAACCATAGCTTATCCTGTTTAGCGATGATCTTCTTAACAACGCTAAGTATGTGCAGTGACTACTTACTGTATTTTTTATATACAGTAGTGGATAGTGTGTGTGTGTGTGTGTGTGTGTGTGTGTGTGTGTGTGTGTGTGTGTGTGTGCATGTGTTGCGTGTGTGTTTGTGTGTGTTGTGTGTTTATATCAAACTATTTGTCAAAATATATTTGGTATTTCCCTTCCCTCTTCCTGGTTGCATGAGGGTAATGCAGCTTGTCATTGTTGATATGGTGAATGTCAGGCTTAGTTGCTCTAGCTCCAGGCCTGTACTATCTGATTAGTAGCATCTGAAGTGAAGGCACAGGGCAAAACAGACATTTACATATCTGAGGGCGAGATGAGAGAGTGCTGAAATGAGACATGAACACTGGTTAAGAATAGAGGAAACCTGAGGTGTAGAGAGTGGCAGAGAGAGATAAGAGTAAAGGGCGAGAGGGGAAGAGAACATGACGTTAGAGGAGATAGTGAAATGATAAATAGAGTTGATCCAGAGTGCGAGGGAGAGGTAAAGGAATGGAAAATGGAGAGAGGGAGAGCGGAGGCTGTGCCTACATTCTTGAAGCCGCGGTAAAGGATCTGCAACTCTCTCTTGGTAAAGTTTGTCTGGGACTCCAACTGTTCCAGACCCTCAGGCCTGTGACACACCGTGGTCATCTCCAACTCATCATCCACCTTATCTAGAGAGAGAGAGAGAGAGAGAGAGAGAGAGAGAGAGAGAGAGAGAGAGAGAGAGAGAGAGAGAGAGAGAGAGAGAGAGAGAGAGAGAGAGAGAGAGAGAGAGAGAGAGAGAGAGAAAGAATTAGAATTTTTGGTCAATCAGTCCATACATAACAACATATTCCACAGATACCTCAGGTCATCATCATTATTTGCAGTGTATTTTGCAGTTATGTTGAAATAAGTGTATGTGTGTGTCTCCAGTCCTGCGTTGCTAAATGTCCAAGGTGAGAAGGAAGACTGTGGTGTGAGATTAGTAAGCCTATATCACTAACCGATTGAGAATAATAATATGAGGGGAAATGTAGGGTTAGGGTTAGGGGTTACCATGTTCCAACTGGTACAATGGAGCACAACAGCCTCCCCCCACATTAACAGATTAACATCTTTGCCTGGCCAAGAACAAAATTAACAAGTAGAGATTTTCTTTTTGTGTGTTATATAACAGAAACAAAAGAGAGAGAGAGAGAGAGAGCGAGAGAGAGTGAGAGAGAGAGAGCGATTAAGTATGTGTTTACATCTACGGAAACATGAGAGACCAGAGCATGAGATCAGATCACACTGATTATTTTGTGAGTAGGTGTGTTCACGCCCATGTTCTTTCAGCACACATCATATCAAAAGTGGCTCTAAAGAACATTGAAGTTGCCACTGCCTTGCAACTCCAGAAGTCTTCAAAAGCTTATAGAGCTACAGTAGTCTGCCCAAGCAGCCCCTTCCACAGGGAGAGTGTGTGAACGGGAGGGTCAAGAGGGAAAAGAGGGGAAGAGAGGGATGGATGAGAACGTTAACAGAAGTCTGTATGAAAGTTCCAGATGAAGAGAGTAGAGAGATGTAAAGACGAAGTAAGTGGAATAGAGAGGAGAAATTCTGAGGATATCGGAGACAGGGAGTGAGAGAGGGAGGAGGTAGGTAGGAGGGATGAGAGCTGAAGACAAATAGGATTCCCCCTCATGGAATTGACTGATGGCAGATTTGTGCTTAGCCACTTGTGCCAGAGAGAGAGAGAGAGAGATGGATCGTGGGTAATGATGAGATGAGCTGGCGCCCTCTCTGGGGGAGTATTTCATCACTGAGACAGCCTCCGGCCACAGGCGGAGAACAGCTTGAGACTTGCAAAGAGAGGAAATGGACACAGCGAGGAATGGTATGAAAACACACTGTATCTCATGTGTCTTCATGTCAACAGAATCTGGCCAAAGCTTCAATCTGCCTGAAGCAAATGAAATCAGTGTCTACTGAAGCTGCTGCTGGTAGCTGTTCATTACTCCTTTAACTCCTTTAATGTGATTAAAAGCTCAACCATCCAGAATCCTGTCGCTTGAGATTTTTTTGAAGCATCTTTTGAATCCCTCCCGACAATTGAACTTCCATTCCTCATCAACATAAGTGATGGAGTTTGGTTGTTAGAGGTTAGATCCTTTGCTAATCGAGGACATGATTTTATTCTGTACCATCCTTGAGAAATGTGAATTCAGATCAGTTCTAACAGGGCTCATGTAAATGCAGGGTATAGCCAACAGGTTCATGCAAATCTGGATTAAGATGATAAGATAATGAAGCATTCACATCAGAGGGGTCTTCTTCAGTAGACAGAGCACAAACTCTTGCCACACAGACACGCACACATGCAGGCTCACACACACACACACACACACACACACACACACACACACACACACACACACACACACACACACACACACACACACTGATACATTTGCATGATTGAATGATGATTATGAAGACTTTGAGACTCTCTTCTATTGGACACATTTTATTACTCATCCTCTGGTCATTTCCTCTTGAACTCTTTCTTCTGGTTTAAAACCTTTCTTCCTTTCAATCTCTCTTTCTACATCAATGTTGCAATCTCTGACATTTTTGTAGTCGTCATGGAGACAGACAGACAAGCAGCGTGATTTGAACACAGACAGGTGGACTAAATGAATGAATACATGCGAACACGAAAACATAAAAGGCAGCTAAAATCCATGCACAAAGCTCCTTCAGGTTAAA
>NC_137689.1:19122867-19130367 GCF_963989245.1 Nansenia antarctica
CCTGTGCCATGGTTAAGGATGACTGCATGTCAACAAGTTCAAGTACGAATTTCCCCTCGTCGATGGAAGGCACCACTCCCTTTCCTCTGGTGGATAAGTCCCCTTCTATTGCAGCAGTGAACGGGTCTCTGGCAAAGCCCATCACCTCTGCGGGCAGAGCAAGCCCATCCAGTCGACCAGCAAAGTTCTCTTTCAACCTCGGAATGAAATCAGTCATCACATCTGTGATTTGTGCCGGGGATGAGACGCATTTGCGGAGCGTTGGAAAATGCAGCATTCTGCCGGTGCACAAGTCGGCCGCGAAAAGGTCCAGTTTGATTTGAAACGCGCGCGTCTGTTCCACAAGATCAATCACAGTTTTGTCTCTGCCTTGTAGCCCCACATTTAGGTCATTCAGGTGTTTGAACATGTCGCTCAGAAAGCAGACATCAGCCATGAAGTTGTCGTCCAGTATGCGATTCAAGTGTGTTTCTGCCTTCGTTTGCTTGCTGCTGCGGAGGAAAATTGTAATCTCCTCTCTGAGATCACAGAAACGCTCCAGTGCCTTGCCTTTGGACAGCCACCTGACGTCGTTGTGCAAAAGCAGGTCGTGGTGCTCAGCAGACATTTCTGACAGCAGCTTAAGGAATAAGCGATGTTGGAGGCTCGAAGTGGAGCGAATAAAATTAATTGTAGCCATCACGTTGTCCATTGTTGTTTTAAGCTCCCCGCTGAGTTTTGCGCACAACACCGTCTGATGCACAATGCAGTGTAAGGATGTTATCTGAGGTGCAACAGCGGACCAGCGTGCTGTCAAACCATTTACTCTCCCTGTCATGGATGGAGCCCCATCCGTCACAAGCATTCACACACGCTTCATATCTAGACCATTGTCTTTGAAAAATTCTGAAATGTTCTTAAAGACTATCTCGCCAGTTGTGTGTCCTTCTAACGGCAGTAAACCGAGCAATTCCTCTCGGAAGCATTTGCCGTCAAAAAAACGGACATATATGCACAATTGTGCGATATCGGTTCTGTCTGTGGACTCGTCTACTGCTATAGACATAACATCAGCTTTCTTCAGTTCTTTTAACAGTGTTTCAAACACATCTGTAGCAAGAATTTCAACCCTGCGAATGTTTGAAGTGTCTGACAGGGGAACGTTTTTAATAGCAGATGACACACTCGTTTTAATTTTGCTGTCAATTATCACTTCATCTATGACGGCCAGCATACAGTCTTTCATGGTTTCAGAATCAGTGAATGGCCTTTTCTTCTTTGCTAAGATCCAGGAAACACGAAGGGATGCTGCTGTACCTCTCTCTTGGGCTGTGCATGTCCGTACCATCGTTGTACAGCTCCGATTGTAGGATGCAATCAAACTCTGCACTTTTGCAGCCCTCTCCTGAGATCCCTCTGGAAAGTTGGCCCGGAAAGTCGGGTGTTTCTCGATGTGGTGCCTCCGAATATTGTAATCTTTAAGTACCGCAACGCACTCATTGCATATTAAACACATCGGTTTGGCATTTGGACTTTGTGGTAAAATAAACACATATTTTTCAGTCCAGGCAGAGTTAAACCGACGGTTTTCATCGTCAATTTTGCGTTTCAGGGTGGAGAAAGTCGAAGACATTTTTGGAGTTGATATCGGACTTCTAGCTAGCCTGCCTACAGAACGTGAATATAACGCTCTAGCAACAGTCAACCCAATCAGGGCATTGTTTGTTAAAGTGTGTCTAGCAACGTTATATTAAACAATGCCCTGATTGGGTTGACTGTTCACACGCTCATACGTCACACCTTGCCACGCCCAATGCGTGATATTTGAGAGCCCTGGTGTTATATTCACGTTCTGTAGGCTACTATTGTATTGTAACGATCCTGTATGAGGCCCGTTAACAGCTCCACCAAGGGAGTTAACTTTCTTGGTCTAATGGTTAGCGCGGTCGTCGGTTATGCGGGAGATCGGGGTTCGATTCCCGCATGGAGCGAGTTACACTACCAAGTCTCCGTTCGCTACAGTATGAACACTCGCGAAATACGTTTTTCTCTGCTTTTATGGCTGGGCCAATCGGGGGTCGCGTCTGGGCCGCATGCGGCCCGTGGGCCGCTAATTGAATAGGCCTGCTGTACAGTATATGAATGAAGGAGAAAAGGAGGAGAGGCATAGAAGGAAATACAACACTGATGAGAAAAAGAAGCGGAAAAAAAAGTAAAACAATTGAGGGAGTGCAAGAGGTCAGAGGAAAATGATGAGAAGTCCCCCCCCCCCCACTCCGGATGGTACTGTCAGAGGAAATATGTGTAACAAGCCTCAGAAAATATGACCCTCTGCCCCCCCCCCCCCCCACTCACACAGGAGCTCTCCTTTCATCTTTCCATCACTCTCCTCCTCTCTCATCTTCTCCTCCTCTTTCATCTTCACCGTAACATCCCTTCATCTCCCCTTCATCTCTTCATCTCTCCTCATTTAACCTATCTTCCTATCTGCTACTGTCAGAGAGGACGTACACGAACAAGCAGCCCTAAGTCAGGAAAAGGGGAGAGGAGGTGGGAGATGAAGGGAGATGAAATTAAAGGAGAAGTGAGGATAGGTGAGGTGAGGTGAGGTGAGATGGGGAGAGGAGAGGTGAGGTCAGGACAGGACAAGACAGGACAGGACAGGACAGGACAGAACTGAACAGGACAGGACAGGACAGGACAGGATAGGATAGGATAGGATAGGACAGGACAGGACAGGACAGGACAGGATAGGACAGGACAGGACAGAACAGGTGAGATCAGGAGAGGAGGGAGTAGGAGAGGAAGTGAGGAGAGGAGCAAAGAGAAGGTGACTGAGGAGAGGAGAGGAGAGAAAAGAAGAAAGGCAGCGAAGACCTCCTACTGTTCAGAAGGACAACTTGAGAGACAGTAAGATCCCCAGGGCTCTCCTCTCACATACTCTCTCCGCTGGATTAATAAGATATCTTAACAAGAGGTTCATCATTCAGTGGAAAGGCACACTCATTCTAGTCTTTCTAGTCTTCTTTGATCTTTTCTCATCTATCTAGCTCTCTCTCCCTCATCCTCCCTCTCTCTCTCTCTCTCTCTCTCTCTCTCTCTCTCTCTCTCCCTCATCGCCTCTCTCTCTCTCTCTCTCTCTCTCTCTCTCTCTCTCTCTCTCTCTCTCTCTATACTACCAACATCTGGTCTGAACCTTCCACACTCTTCTTTCATTTTACATTCTGTTTTATTGGGCACACTGCCCTCTGTTGGATTATTTCTGTCTTGACATGCAGAGTGAGCAGAGAGGCACCATGGGTCCCTGTCTCTTATCATCGAAATGAAGTAATCTTGCAGGTGGGTTCTGGGGTTAATTAAGTTCCTGATACACAGTTACACTCCCAAGTAGAATCTCCAGGGAGCGAAGGCCTTCAAAGGCCAAAGCAAGAAGGGTCTATTGTACTCTGACACTAACAAGTAGCTTTTTGTCTGTTATTTTATGAAATGTATCAACCAAATGTATACTGTTATTGAGGTTGTCGCCTGGAAATATGGTCAAATATGAACAGGTCAATTGAAATCTTACACTGAGTTACAATTTGCTGAATTTGATAAGGAGAACCAATTGCTGTAAGACACATTCTTATGTAAACCTACTGATTGTAACATTACCATGTTAATATTAGGATATTTCAATACTCTTACACCAGTTAATCTGTAACCTTGTTATGACCAGGCTTTCCTAGTTTGGAAAGCCTAGTGAAATCCTTTGCAAAAAAGTTGCTACAGTACAATGGTGTGGAAGCCTGTACCTAACCTAATGCAGGGCTCTCAAGTCTCACGCATTGGGCGTGAGACACACGCATTTCAACCCGTTCACACGCTCACACGCCGCGTGTGTCTCACGCCCAATGCGTGAGACTTGAGAGCCCTGCTAATGCCTTCATCGGTTTTGTATAGAGAGCACTCTTCTGACTGCCAGAAGCAATGTTGCAAGCTAGCATCTAGCAACAACTCTGGTCCTACCCAGTTATGAAAGAGGGAAAACATGCAATCATCTACAGGCATGTTGGGGAGGGACTGGGAATGTAACATCCAATGACATTGTTGTGAGCACATTCTCCCATTGCTCTGTCCAGGTTCAATCCAAGCCAGATTGACTGATCTAAAATTCTCCAGAACCTCAAAAAGAGCAGCACAGTGACAACAACACCAGGAGCTATGGCTACGCGAGACTAGTCAATCTGTAACAGGCAAAGATGCTGAAATTCTAACAAGCCCATACAACGTACACAAATACACATACACCCAAAATGTTTTGCCTGCATACACACACAGTGACGCACACTCGCTGTAGCAGTGTCTGTAAGGTTGTTGTGATGCCCGCTCTTGAACAACAGGTGGCAGCATTGTTTGCTGGCATCGCTTACTAGTTTGCTGACATAGTTCACATTTCCTGACATCACCTCCAGGGCTCTGTCTCCTATCCTTTCGAGTGAGTGGAATACCACTTGTTCCATTGAATGGACACTGTGGAAAAGGACACCTTTTGCTTTATACCAAAACCAATCTGTCTTGCATTTCACCATACCATACCATACTGGACCCCAACCTCTGGCTGGTGGGGTCAAAGTTCAGAGTGCATATGAGAACTAATGGATTATGATAGAGAGCATGTCATTCATATAAGAGTCTCCTCAAGGAGGGTAATCAGGATCTAAATATGGAGAGAATGAGAGAGAGAGAGAGAGAGATTGGAGGCTGGAGGAGAGACGGAGGAAGGAGGGCAGAGTATGAGAGAGAGAGAAAGAGAGGAGAGGCTAGAGATATAAATAAACTGTTAGAGGAAGATGATTACGTAAAAAAGGAGGAGAAGTGATTTAAAAATTAAAAGTGGCGACACACACTGTCAGCTTCAATCTACTACTGTACCATGAGAGAGAGAGAGAGAGACGGGGGTGAGAGAGAGAGAGAGAGAGATAGAGGAGGGATGGTGTAGAAGAGTTTGAGAAGGGTGGAGAGGTAAAGGAAGCTGAGTGCATGAGAGGATACAGTAAGTGCATGAGAGGATGTCCACGTCAACTCAGACTGAGAACACCAGCGATGTTCACCCCAGTGAGCTTATGGTAACCAGGTGGAGGTATGGTAGAGATACAGTATATACGTCACCATTCCCTGTAGAAGTAGGTCAACTCATATAGAACAGGTAATTCTCAAGGCTACAAATAGAAGCATACTAGATCTCTGGTCTCTGGGTAAATATAATTGAAATTCCACAGTGGATATGTTGAGGTAGTAGACTTTGAGGAGGGTACTGTAGCTGGGTAGTGGTGGCCTAGTGAGATGAACTAGTGATCAGAAGGTCATGAGTTCAAATCCCACCTGAGAACACCACCACTAGTGTGCCCTTGAGTAAGGCACCTAGCCCAACGTTACTCCAGGGAGACTGTCCCTGTAATCTCTAATTGTAAGTCGCTTTGGATAAAAGCATCTGGTAAATGGTAAAACAAACAAAAAAAGGGGGATGAGGAGGTAACTTTCTGCAGACTGCTTTTGGGAGGTAGAGGCAGAGGTACTGTATCAGTGGAAGCTGGAGGAGATAGACATCGATGTTTGGGAGAACAGTTGAGTGTGAGAGGTATGGGGGTGTAATACCTAAAGGAGTAGAGGACAAGGGAGGTGCTATTTCCCATCCCACGCCCACGTTATCCATTAGGACTTGAGTACAGGTGTTCTAAACCACGGTCACTCAAGTGTGTGTGAATGTGCGTGAGCAGCCTTGGCAAATAACCTTTCTATGTGTGTATCAAGGTGCGTTGGGGCCCCTAGTTGAATGTGTGGACATTTCCGTGTGTGCACGCATGTTTTGAGTTTTCTCATGTTCGTGCGACAAGGTGTGTTTGTGCGTGCGTGCATATGTGTACATGCATGTGTGCATGCGTGCGTGCCTGCGCTGGTGTGTGCATGACTATGTGTGTGTGTGTGTGCATGTGTGTGCATGCATACGTGCGTTTCTGTGTGCAAGTGTATGTGGGTCTCCAGAGAGACGCCCACCTTACCCATGGTCCTTTGGGACAGAGCTGGTTGATTGGACAGAAGGGTTTCAGATTGTTTTGCTCACTCTCACTCTCATTCTCACTTCAATGTTACGCTTCACTCCCTCAGCACTTCCCCCTCGAGACCCCTGAAAGGTCCTTTTCAAAAATAACTGTTAACCATGGTAACCGCTACAGCTCACACATCTATGGATAATTAGCTAGGGATCTTTTTGTTTTAATTTTTTATTCAGTCACTTACATATGCCTGAAGAAATACAATCTGCTGCTACACTCCAATGGACACATTTGCTCCTAACACCTAAAGACTCGGGACTAAAGGCTATGCACTAAACACAAGCCATGAAATTAGCAATTATGGGGTAATGGTCAAGAAAATATGTACACTGTGTGATCATATTGGGAATATTTCAAGAGCCAACTCTATCCATGGTGTATTTCAATCCAAAGAACAATAAATATAATACCATACACAAGCTCATTGCATTCTAGATGTATCTCAAATAACAACATGGAACACACACACGCACACACACAGCCTGTGTCATCTATAGAAAAGGTCATGGGGAGACCGTTAAATGGAATGAATGACCGTTTAATGGAATGAACACTTTTTAGGAACACTATACTAACACTGGGTAGGGCCTCCCTTTGCTAAAAAAACAGCCTCAATTCTTCATGGCATTGATTCCACAAGATGTTAGAAACATTCCATTGAGATTCTGGTCCATGATGACATGATTGCATCACGCAATTTTTCAGGTGCACTTTCAGGCTGTCAATCTCCTGTTCTACCACATCCCAAACGTGTTCTATTGGATTCAGATCCGGTGACTTAGAATGTTACTGAAGAACACTGAACTCATTGACATGTTCATGAAACCAGTTTGAGACCACTTCTGCTTTGTGACAAGGTGCTTAATCATGCTGGAAGTAGCCATTAGAAGACATTGTGGCCATGAAGGGATGCACAAGGTCAGCAACAATACTCAAATAGGCGGTGGCACATTCAAACGATGATTGATTGGTATTAATGGGCCCAAAGTGTGCTAAGAAAACATTCTCCACATCATTACACCACCTGAATGAATGAGAAGGTGTACAGATGTTCCTAATAAAGTGTCCAGTAAGTTTATATACAAGCCAAGGTAGACACTCCATTTCATCTCTCTTTCTCTCTATCCCTGTCCTGCCTTTCCACCTGCTGCCATGTTATCCCTCTGAGTAGCCCTATGCAGTAGATGCTGCCATGTTATCCCTCTGAGTAGCCCTATGCAGTAGATGAGTGCTTGGTGCTGTTGCAGAAGAGCAGTACCACAGTGCCTCAGTCCCTACCCTGCCACTCAGCAGGCATCTTAGGTCAGGCCCTGTCAGCATCACTTCAGTTGTATATGCCTGGGGTCACGATGCACCCCAGGCACATACACACACACGCACGCGCACGCGCACAGGCACAGGCACGCACGCACGCACGCACGCACGC